>NW_026975121.1:0-45000 GCF_030014295.1 Loxodonta africana
CTAACGCTAACCCCAACACCTCTAGCCCTAATCCCAACACCCAGCTCTAAGCCCAAGCCCAACCCCCAATCCTAAGCCCAGCAACCCTCACCCTAACCGCCCTAACCCTAACAATGACCCAAAGCCTGAACCCCAAAACCCTAACCCTAAAGGCCTAACCCTAAAACCCTGAGCCTACACCCTAAGCACCCGAGCCCGACGCCTGACCGCTGACCCCGACCCTCGACCCTGAATTCTGACCCTGCATCCTGACCCTAAGCCCTAACCCTAACCCCAACCCCAACCCCCTAAGGCCAAACCGCCAAACCCCCTAACCCCAAGCTCAAACCCCGTAACCCTAAACCCAACCCCCGGAGCACTAACTCTAACCCTAACCCTAACCTCAACCCATAACCCCTAACCCTAGCCCTAGCCCTAAGCCCTAACCCTCAACCCTAAACCTAAAACGGAACTTTCATCAACCCTCCACCTAACCCTGAACCCCAACCACTCCAGCCCCCAACCCTAAACACCCCAAAACCCCAACCAAAACCCCAACACCCCTGCCCCGACCCCAAACCCCCGAACCCTAGCCCCAGACCCCTAAGCTCAAGGCCAACACTCTAACCACAACCCAAACCGCCCTCGCCCCAACACCAAACCCCAACACAAAACCCCCCCAAACCCAGCCCCCCCCACACCCCTTAACCTTAACCCCAACGACCCAAACCCTAACCGCCCTAACCCTAAACGTGACCCAGAGCCTGAACCCTAAATCTCTAACCCCTCATGGCATCCTTTCACCGCTGAATACTACTCCATCCTATGGATGTACCACACACCACAAGGCGGCACAGTCCGACTTGGCACGACACCGGAGGACGTGACGCAAGACAAAGGATACTACCACATGACACAAAGGAGAGATCCGTAACGGCCGACTTCAGAAACTGCGTGGAAGCTGAAACTTCGCTTGGGCAGATGGGACCTGGACCTGAAGTATCTGACGATCTGAATCGTCTGTGAGAAAAACACTCAGTGCTGCGCTCGTCCATACGGGTGAAGGAGGGCAACCGAGTGAAGTAATCGGGGCAGCGACGAGAGTCCTAGACAAACGGGGCTGAGGGCCCGTCCGCGAAGCTCTGGGGAGCAACGTCGGACAGAGCAAAATTTAGCGTAGGCGCGAGCAACCGCGCACGGCCGCCCCGTGACTCGCAGACACGACAGCATTAGCGATTGGTCCCCGGGCTCCTGGCAGACTCAGGAATACAGCGCCAACGGAGCCGTCACGACATCTCCGACAACTCCCGCCTGTGTCGTTGCATCCGTAGGTGTCGGGGGCTGAAAAAGCAGAACGGGAGTATCAAGCGAGTTGGGGCCCGGGGTGGGGTGCTGACGTGTGCAAAGAGGGCCAGACGGAAGACTACGGTGGGTGGTGGAGGTGCGGACAGTGGCGTGGCAGAGGCACATAGGGGAGCCAGAATCCAACGACTACCCAGGGTCACGGAAGGCCCCAGACACTTCTATCCCAACCGGAGCAACCCTTGCGCATTCCACGGCCACATACAACCAAACGGCCCCTCACGCGTGGGACCGGGCCTGGGCCAGGAGTACCTCACGAGGGGACAAGTCCCGCCTCCCTTGACTGCACCAACAGGGTGAGGGCGTTTTTGTCCACCAAGCCGAGAGGCATGCGTGCACTCCCCGTCGGACAAGAGACGAACGACCGCAGCGAGAGGCGCTTCAGGGGCCGCTGAAAACATCTATTCATCGAGCCCGGGGGGACGTCGCCAAAAGGAAACCATAAACCGCTAACCCCCAAACCCTAACCCACTCGACCCCAACCGCCGACCCTTGACCCTGACCCTGATCCCTGACCCTGGCTCGGACCCGGAACCTAAACCTAGAACCTAAATCCTAACCCAAAACCCTCACCCCCAACCCCAAGCCCTGACCCCAGCCCTAGGCCCGAACCCCAAAGACAAAACCTAACCCTAAGCCCTGAACTTGACCCTGACCCTAAAACCTAACACTGAACCCTAACCCCCCCAACCCCCGCACTCTGACCACCCAACGCCCTAAACCCCTCCCCAACACCGCAAACCTAACCCGCTAACGCTCACCCCAACACCTCTAGCCCTAATCCCAACACCCAGCTCTAAGCCCAAGCCCAACCCCCAATCCTAAGCCCAGCAACCCTCACCCTAACCGCCCTAACCCTAACAATGACCCAAAGCCTGACCCCCAACACCCTAACCCTAAAGGCCTAACCCTAAAACCCTGAGCCTACACCCTAAGCACCCGAGCCCGACGCCTGACCGCTGACCCCGATCCTCGACCCAGAATTCTGAACCTGCATCCTGACACTAAGCCCTAACCATAACCCCAACCCCAACCCCCTAAGGCCAAACCGCCAAACCCCCTAACCCCAAGCTCAAACCCCGTAACCCTAAACCCAACCCCCGGAGCACTAACTCTAACCCTAACCCTAACCTCAACCCATAACCCCTAACCCTAGCCCTAGCCCTAAGCCCTAACCCTCAACCCTAAACCTAAAACGGAACTTTCATCAACCCTCCACCTAACCCTGAACCCCAACCACTCCAGCCCCCAACCCTAAACACCCCAAAACCCCAACCAAAACCCCAACACCCCTGCCCCGACCCCAAACCCCCGAACCCTAGCCCCAGACCCCTAAGCTCAAGGCCAACACCCTAACCACAACCCAAACCGCCCTTGCCCCAACACCAAACCCCCCCAAACCCAGCCCCCCCCACACCCCTTAGCCTGAACCCCAACGACCCAAACCCTAACCGCCCTAACCCTAAACGTGACCCAGAGCCTGAACCCTAAATCTCTAACCCCTCATGGCATCCTTTCACCGCTGAATACTACTCCATCCTATGGATGTACCACACACCACAAGGCGGCACAGTCCGACTTGGCACGACACCGGAGGACGTGACGCAAGACAAAGGATACTACCACATGACACAAAGGAGAGATCCGTAACGGCCGACTTCAGAAACTGCGTGGAAGCTGAAACTTCGCTTGGGCAGATGGGACCTGGACCTGAAGTATCTGACGATCTGAATCGTCTGTGAGAAAAACACTCAGTGCTGCGCTCGTCCATACGGGTGAAGGAGGGCAACCGAGTGAAGTAATCGGGGCAGCGACGAGAGTCCTAGACAAACGGGGCTGAGGGCCCGTCCGCGAAGCTCTGGGGAGCAACGTCGGACAGAGCAAAATTTAGCGTAGGCGCGAGCAACCGCGCACGGCCGCCCCGTGACTCGCAGACACGACAGCATTAGCGATTGGTCCCCGGGCTCCTGGCAGACTCAGGAATACAGCGCCAACGGAGCCGTCACGACATCTCCGACAACTCCCGCCTGTGTCGTTGCATCCGTAGGTGTCGGGGGCTGAAAAAGCAGAACGGGAGTATCAAGCGAGTTGGGGCCCGGGGTGGGGTGCTGACGTGTGCAAAGAGGGCCAGACGGAAGACTACGGTGGGTGGTGGAGGTGCGGACAGTGGCGTGGCAGAGGCACATAGGGGAGCCAGAATCCAACGACTACCCAGGGTCACGGAAGGCCCCAGACACTTCTATCCCAACCGGAGCAACCCTTGCGCATTCCACGGCCACATACAACCAAACGGCCCCTCACGCGTGGGACCGGGCCTGGGCCAGGAGTACCTCACGAGGGGACAAGTCCCGCCTCCCTTGACTGCACCAACAGGGTGAGGGCGTTTTTGTCCACCAAGCCGAGAGGCATGCGTGCACTCCCCGTCGGACAAGAGACGAACGACCGCAGCGAGAGGCGCTTCAGGGGCCGCTGAAAACATCTATTCATCGAGCCCGGGGGGACGTCGCCAAAAGGAAACCATAAACCGCTAACCCCCAAACCCTAACCCACTCGACCCCAACCGCCGACCCTTGACCCTGACCCTGATCCCTGACCCTGGCTCGGACCCGGAACCTAAACCTAGAACCTAAATCCTAACCCAAAACCCTCACCCCCAACCCCAAGCCCTGACCCCAGCCCTAGGCCCGAACCCCAAAGACAAAACCTAACCCTAAGCCCTGAACTTGACCCTGACCCTAAAACCTAACACTGAACCCTAACCCCCCCAACCCCCGCACTCTAACCACCCAACGCCCTAAACCCCTCCCCAACACCGCAAACCTAACCCGCTAACGCTCACCCCAACACCTCTAGCCCTAATCCCAACACCCAGCTCTAAGCCCAAGCCCAACCCCCAATCCTAAGCCCAGCAACCCTCACCCTAACCGCCCTAACCCTAACAATGACCCAAAGCCTGACCCCCAACACCCTAACCCTAAAGGCCTAACCCTAAAACCCTGAGCCTACACCCTAAGCACCCGAGCCCGACGCCTGACCGCTGACCCCGATCCTCGACCCAGAATTCTGAACCTGCATCCTGACACTAAGCCCTAACCATAACCCCAACCCCAACCCCCTAAGGCCAAACCGCCAAACCCCCTAACCCCAAGCTCAAACCCCGTAACCCTAAACCCAACCCCCGGAGCACTAACTCTAACCCTAACCCTAACCTCAACCCATAACCCCTAACCCTAGCCCTAGCCCTAAGCCCTAACCCTCAACCCTAAACCTAAAACGGAACTTTCATCAACCCTCCACCTAACCCTGAACCCCAACCACTCCAGCCCCCAACCCTAAACACCCCAAAACCCCAACCAAAACCCCAACACCCCTGCCCCGACCCCAAACCCCCGAACCCTAGCCCCAGACCCCTAAGCTCAAGGCCAACACCCTAACCACAACCCAAACCGCCCTTGCCCCAACACCAAACCCCCCCAAACCCAGCCCCCCCCACACCCCTTAGCCTGAACCCCAACGACCCAAACCCTAACCGCCCTAACCCTAAACGTGACCCAGAGCCTGAACCCTAAATCTCTAACCCCTCATGGCATCCTTTCACCGCTGAATACTACTCCATCCTATGGATGTACCACACACCACAAGGCGGCACAGTCCGACTTGGCACGACACCGGAGGACGTGACGCAAGACAAAGGATACTACCACATGACACAAAGGAGAGATCCGTAACGGCCGACTTCAGAAACTGCGTGGAAGCTGAAACTTCGCTTGGGCAGATGGGACCTGGACCTGAAGTATCTGACGATCTGAATCGTCTGTGAGAAAAACACTCAGTGCTGCGCTCGTCCATACGGGTGAAGGAGGGCAACCGAGTGAAGTAATCGGGGCAGCGACGAGAGTCCTAGACAAACGGGGCTGAGGGCCCGTCCGCGAAGCTCTGGGGAGCAACGTCGGACAGAGCAAAATTTAGCGTAGGCGCGAGCAACCGCGCACGGCCGCCCCGTGACTCGCAGACACGACAGCATTAGCGATTGGTCCCCGGGCTCCTGGCAGACTCAGGAATACAGCGCCAACGGAGCCGTCACGACATCTCCGACAACTCCCGCCTGTGTCGTTGCATCCGTAGGTGTCGGGGGCTGAAAAAGCAGAACGGGAGTATCAAGCGAGTTGGGGCCCGGGGTGGGGTGCTGACGTGTGCAAAGAGGGCCAGACGGAAGACTACGGTGGGTGGTGGAGGTGCGGACAGTGGCGTGGCAGAGGCACATAGGGGAGCCAGAATCCAACGACTACCCAGGGTCACGGAAGGCCCCAGACACTTCTATCCCAACCGGAGCAACCCTTGCGCATTCCACGGCCACATACAACCAAACGGCCCCTCACGCGTGGGACCGGGCCTGGGCCAGGAGTACCTCACGAGGGGACAAGTCCCGCCTCCCTTGACTGCACCAACAGGGTGAGGGCGTTTTTGTCCACCAAGCCGAGAGGCATGCGTGCACTCCCCCGTCGGACAAGAGACGAACGACCGCAGGGAGAGGCGCTTCAGGGGCCGCTGAAAACATCTATTCATCGAGCCCGGGGGGACGTCGCCAAAAGGAAACCATAAACCGCTAACCCCCAAACCCTAACCCACTCGACCCCAACCGCCGACCCTTGACCCTGACCCTGATCCCTGACCCTGGCTCGGACCCGGAACCTAAACCTAGAACCTAAATCCTAACCCAAAACCCTCACCCCCAACCCCAAGCCCTGACCCCAGCCCTAGGCCCGAACCCCAAAGCCAAAACCTAACCCTAAGCCCTGAACTTGACCCTGACCCTAAAACCTAACACTGAACCCTAACCCCCCCAACCCCCGCACTCTAACCACCCAACGCCCTAAACCCCTCCCCAACACCGCAAACCTAACCCGCTAACGCTCACCCCAACACCTCTAGCCCTAATCCCAACACCCAGCTCTAAGCCCAAGCCCAACCCCCAATGCTAAGCCCAGCAACCCTCACCCTAACCGCCCTAACCCTAACAATGACCCAAAGCCTGACCCCCAACACCCTAACCCTAAAGGCCTAACCCTAAAACCCTGAGCCTACACCCTAAGCACCCGAGCCCGACGCCTGACCGCTGACCCCGACCCTCGACCCAGAATTCTGAACCTGCATCCTGACACTAAGCCCTAACCATAACCCCAACCCCAACCCCCTAAGGCCAAACCGCCAAACCCCCTAACCCCAAGCTCAAACCCCGTAACCCTAAACCCAACCCCCGGAGCACTAACTCTAACCCTAACCCTAACCTCAACCCATAACCCCTAACCCTAGCCCTAGCCCTAAGCCCTAACCCTCAACCCTAAACCTAAAACGGAACTTTCATCAACCCTCCACCTAACCCTGAACCCCAACCACTCCAGCCCCCAACCCTAAACACCCCAAAACCCCAACCAAAACCCCAACACCCCTGCCCCGACCCCAAACCCCCGAACCCTAGCCCCAGACCCCTAAGCTCAAGGCCAACACCCTAACCACAACCCAAACCGCCCTTGCCCCAACACCAAACCCCCCAAACCCAGCCCCCCCCACACCCCTTAGCCTTAACCCCAACGACCCAAACCCTAACCGCCCTAACCCTAAACGTGACCCAGAGCCTGAACCCTAAATCTCTAACCCCTCATGGCATCCTTTCACCGCTGAATACTACTCCATCCTATGGATGTACCACACACCACAAGGCGGCACAGTCCGACTTGGCACGACACCGGAGGACGTGACGCAAGACAAAGGATACTACCACATGACACAAAGGAGAGATCCGTAACGGCCGACTTCAGAAACTGCGTGGAAGCTGAAACTTCGCTTGGGCAGATGGGACCTGGACCTGAAGTATCTGACGATCTGAATCGTCTGTGAGAAAAACACTCAGTGCTGCGCTCGTCCATACGGGTGAAGGAGGGCAACCGAGTGAAGTAATCGGGGCAGCGACGAGAGTCCTAGACAAACGGGGCTGAGGGCCCGTCCGCGAAGCTCTGGGGAGCAACGTCGGACAGAGCAAAATTTAGCGTAGGCGCGAGCAACCGCGCACGGCCGCCCCGTGACTCGCAGACACGACAGCATTAGCGATTGGTCCCCGGGCTCCTGGCAGACTCAGGAATACAGCGCCAACGGAGCCGTCACGACATCTCCGACAACTCCCGCCTGTGTCGTTGCATCCGTAGGTGTCGGGGGCTGAAAAAGCAGAACGGGAGTATCAAGCGAGTTGGGGCCCGGGGTGGGGTGCTGACGTGTGCAAAGAGGGCCAGACGGAAGACTACGGTGGGTGGTGGAGGTGCGGACAGTGGCGTGGCAGAGGCACATAGGGGAGCCAGAATCCAACGACTACCCAGGGTCACGGAAGGCCCCAGACACTTCTATCCCAACCGGAGCAACCCTTGCGCATTCCACGGCCACATACAACCAAACGGCCCCTCACGCGTGGGACCGGGCCTGGGCCAGGAGTACCTCACGAGGGGACAAGTCCCGCCTCCCTTGACTGCACCAACAGGGTGAGGGCGTTTTTGTCCACCAAGCCGAGAGGCATGCGTGCACTCCCCCATCGGACAAGAGACGAACGACCGCAGCGAGAGGCGCTTCAGGGGCCGCTGAAAACATCTATTCATCGAGCCCGTGGGGAAGTCACCAAAAGGAAACCATAAACCGCTAACCCCCAAACCCTAACCCACTCGACCCCAACCGCCGACCCTTGACCCTGACCCTGATCCCTGACCCTGGCTCGGACCCGGAACCTAAACCTGGAAACTAAATCCTAACCCGAAACCCTCACCCCAACCCCAAGCCCTGACCCCAGCCCTAGGCCCGAACCCCAAAGCCAAAACCTAACCCTAAGCCCTGAACTTGACCCTGACCCTAAAACCTAACACTGAACCCTAACCCCCCCAACCCCCGTACTCTAACCACCCAACGCCCTGAACCCCTCCCCAACACCCCTAACCCAACCCGCTAACGCTAACCCCAACACCTCTAGCCCTAATCCCAACACCCAGCTCTAAGCCCAAGCCCAACCCCCAATCCTAAGCCCAGCAACCCTCACCCTAACCGCCCTAACCCTAACAATGACCCAAAGCCTGAACCCCAAAACCCTAACCCTAAAGGCCTAACCCTAAAACCCTGAGCCTACACCCTAAGCACCCGAGCCCGACGCCTGACCGCTGACCCCGACCCTCGACCCTGAATTCTGACCCTGCATCCTGACCCTAAGCCCTAACCCTAACCCCAACCCCAACCCCCTAAGGCCAAACCGCCAAACCCCCTAACCCCAAGCTCAAACCCCGTAACCCTAAACCCAACCCCCGGAGCACTAACTCTAACCCTAACCCTAACCTCAACCCATAACCCCTAACCCTAGCCCTAGCCCTAAGCCCTAACCCTCAACCCTAAACCTAAAACGGAACTTTCATCAACCCTCCACCTAACCCTGAACCGCAACCACTCCAGCCCCCAACCCTAAACACCCCAAAACCCCAACCAAAACCCCAACACACCTGCCCCGACCCCAAACCCCCGAACCCTAGCCCCAGACCCCTAAGCTCAAGGCCAACAGCCTAACCACAACCCAAACCGCCCTCTCCCTCGCCCCAACACCAAACCCCCAACACAAAACCCCCCCAAACCCAGCCCCCCCACACCCCTTAACCTTAACCCCAACGACCCAAACCCTAACCGCCCTAACCCTAAACGTGACCCAGAGCCTGAACCCTAAATCTCTAACCCCTCATGGCATCCTTTCACCGCTGAATACTACTCCATCCTATGGATGTACCACACACCACAAGGCGGCACAGTCCCACTTGGCACGACACCGGAGGACGTGACGCAAGACAAAGGATACTACCACATGACACAAAGGAGAGATCCGTAACGGCCGACTTCAGAAACTGCGTGGAAGCTGAAACTTCGCTTGGGCAGATGGGACCTGGACCTGAAGTATCTGACGATCTGAATCGTCTGTGAGAAAAACACTCAGTGCTGCGCTCGTCCATACGGGTGAAGGAGGGCAACCGAGTGAAGTAATCGGGGCAGCGACGAGAGTCCTAGACAAACGGGGCTGAGGGCCCGTCCGCGAAGCTCTGGGGAGCAACGTCGGACAGAGCAAAATTTAGCGTAGGCGCGAGCAACCGCGCACGGCCGCCCCGTGACTCGCAGACACGACAGCATTAGCGATTGGTCCCCGGGCTCCTGGCAGACTCAGGAATACAGCGCCAACGGAGCCGTCACGACATCTCCGACAACTCCCGCCTGTGTCGTTGCATCCGTAGGTGTCGGGGGCTGAAAAAGCAGAACGGGAGTATCAAGCGAGTTGGGGCCCGGGGTGGGGTGCTGACGTGTGCAAAGAGGGCCAGACGGAAGACTACGGTGGGTGGTGGAGGTGCGGACAGTGGCGTGGCAGAGGCACATAGGGGAGCCAGAATCCAACGACTACCCAGGGTCACGGAAGGCCCCAGACACTTCTATCCCAACCGGAGCAACCCTTGCGCATTCCACGGCCACATACAACCAAACGGCCCCTCACGCGTGGGACCGGGCCTGGGCCAGGAGTACCTCACGAGGGGACAAGTCCCGCCTCCCTTGACTGCACCAACAGGGTGAGGGCGTTTTTCTCCACCAAGCCGAGAGGCATGCGTGCACTCCCCGTCGGACAAGAGACGAACGACCGCAGCGAGAGGCGCTTCAGGGGCCGCTGAAAACATCTATTCATCGAGCCCGGGGGGACGTCGCCAAAAGGAAACCATAAACCGCTAACCCCCAAACCCTAACCCACTCGACCCCAACCGCCGACCCTTGACCCTGACCCTGATCCCTGACCCTGGCTCGGACCCGGAACCTAAACCTGGAACCTAAATCCTAACCCGAAACCCTCACCCCAACCCCAAGCCCTGACCCCAGCCCTAGGCCCGAACCCCAAAGCCAAAACCTAACCCTAAGCCCTGAACTTGACCCTGACCCTAAAACCTAACACTGAACCCTAACCCCCCCAACCCCCGCACTCTAACCACCCAACGCCCTGAACCCCTCCCCAACACCCCTAACCCAACCCGCTAACGCTAACCCCAACACCTCTAGCCCTAATCCCAACCCCCAGCTCTAAGCCCAAGCCCAACCCCCAATCCTAAGCCCAGCAACCCTCACCCTAACCGCCCTAACCCTAACAATGACCCAAAGCCTGAACCCCAAAACCCTAACCCTAAAGACCTAACCCTAAAACCCTAAGCCTACACCCTAAGCACCCGAGCCCGACGCCTGACCGCTGACCCCGACCCTCGACCCTGAATTCTGACCCTGCATCCTGACCCTAAGCCCTAACCCTAACCCCAACCCCAACCCCCTAAGGCCAAACCGCCAAACCCCCTAACCCCAAGCTCAAACCCCGTAACCCTAAACCCAACCCCCGGAGCACTAACTCTAACCCTAACCCTAACCTCAACCCATAACCCCTAACCCTAGCCCTAGCCCTAAGCCCTAACCCTCAACCCTAAACCTAAAACGGAACTTTCATCAACCCTCCACCTAACCCCGAACCCCAACCACTCCAGCCCCCAACCCTAAACACCCCAAAACCCCAACCAAAACCCCAACACCCCTGCCCCGACCCCAAACCCCCGAACCCTAGCCCCAGACCCCTAAGCTCAAGGCCAACAACGTAACCACAACCCAAACCGCCCTCGCCCCAACACCAAACCCCCAACACAAAACCCCCCCAAACCCAGCCCCCCCCACACCCCTTAACCTTAACCCCAACGACCCAAACCCTAACCGCCCTAACCCTAAACGTGACCCAGAGCCTGAACCCTAAATCTCTAACCCCTCATGGCATCCTTTCACCGCTGAATACTACTCCATCCTATGGATGTACCACACACCACAAGGCGGCACAGTCCCACTTGGCACGACACCGGAGGACGTGACGCAAGACAAAGGATACTACCACATGACACAAAGGAGAGATCCGTAACGGCCGACTTCAGAAACTGCGTGGAAGCTGAAACTTCGCTTGGGCAGATGGGACCTGGACCTGAAGTATCTGACGATCTGAATCGTCTGTGAGAAAAACACTCAGTGCTGCGCTCGTCCATACGGGTGAAGGAGGGCAACCGAGTGAAGTAATCGGGGCAGCGACGAGAGTCCTAGACAAACGGGGCTGAGGGCCCGTCCGCGAAGCTCTGGGGAGCAACGTCGGACAGAGCAAAATTTAGCGTAGGCGCGAGCAACCGCGCACGGCCGCCCCGTGACTCGCAGACACGACAGCATTAGCGATTGGTCCCCGGGCTCCTGGCAGACTCAGGAATACAGCGCCAACGGAGCCGTCACGACATCTCCGACAACTCCCGCCTGTGTCGTTGCATCCGTAGGTGTCGGGGGCTGAAAAAGCAGAACGGGAGTATCAAGCGAGTTGGGGCCCGGGGTGGGGTGCTGACGTGTGCAAAGAGGGCCAGACGGAAGACTACGGTGGGTGGTGGAGGTGCGGACAGTGGCGTGGCAGAGGCACATAGGGGAGCCAGAATCCAACGACTACCCAGGGTCACGGAAGGCCCCAGACACTTCTATCCCAACCGGAGCAACCCTTGCGCATTCCACGGCCACATACAACCAAACGGCCCCTCACGCGTGGGACCGGGCCTGGGCCAGGAGTACCTCACGAGGGGACAAGTCCCGCCTCCCTTGACTGCACCAACAGGGTGAGGGCGTTTTTGTCCACCAAGCCGAGAGGCATGCGTGCACTCCCCCATCGGACAAGAGACGAACGACCGCAGCGAGAGGCGCTTCAGGGGCCGCTGAAAACATCTATTCATCGAGCCCGTGGGGAAGTCACCAAAAGGAAACCATAAACCGCTAACCCCCAAACCCTAACCCACTCGACCCCAACCGCCGACCCTTGACCCTGACCCTGATCCCTGACCCTGGCTCGGACCCGGAACCTAAACCTGGAAACTAAATCCTAACCCGAAACCCTCACCCCAACCCCAAGCCCTGACCCCAGCCCTAGGCCCGAACCCCAAAGCCAAAACCTAACCCTAAGCCCTGAACTTGACCCTGACCCTAAAACCTAACACTGAACCCTAACCCCCCCAACCCCCGTACTCTAACCACCCAACGCCCTGAACCCCTCCCCAACACCCCTAACCCAACCCGCTAACGCTAACCCCAACACCTCTAGCCCTAATCCCAACACCCAGCTCTAAGCCCAAGCCCAACCCCCAATCCTAAGCCCAGCAACCCTCACCCTAACCGCCCTAACCCTAACAATGACCCAAAGCCTGAACCCCAAAACCCTAACCCTAAAGGCCTAACCCTAAAACCCTGAGCCTACACCCTAAGCACCCGAGCCCGACGCCTGACCGCTGACCCCGACCCTCGACCCTGAATTCTGACCCTGCATCCTGACCCTAAGCCCTAACCCTAACCCCAACCCCAACCCCCTAAGGCCAAACCGCCAAACCCCCTAACCCCAAGCTCAAACCCCGTAACCCTAAACCCAACCCCCGGAGCACTAACTCTAACCCTAACCCTAACCTCAACCCATAACCCCTAACCCTAGCCCTAGCCCTAAGCCCTAACCCTCAACCCTAAACCTAAAACGGAACTTTCATCAACCCTCCACCTAACCCTGAACCGCAACCACTCCAGCCCCCAACCCTAAACACCCCAAAACCCCAACCAAAACCCCAACACACCTGCCCCGACCCCAAACCCCCGAACCCTAGCCCCAGACCCCTAAGCTCAAGGCCAACAGCCTAACCACAACCCAAACCGCCCTCTCCCTCGCCCCAACACCAAACCCCCAACACAAAACCCCCCCAAACCCAGCCCCCCCACACCCCTTAACCTTAACCCCAACGACCCAAACCCTAACCGCCCTAACCCTAAACGTGACCCAGAGCCTGAACCCTAAATCTCTAACCCCTCATGGCATCCTTTCACCGCTGAATACTACTCCATCCTATGGATGTACCACACACCACAAGGCGGCACAGTCCCACTTGGCACGACACCGGAGGACGTGACGCAAGACAAAGGATACTACCACATGACACAAAGGAGAGATCCGTAACGGCCGACTTCAGAAACTGCGTGGAAGCTGAAACTTCGCTTGGGCAGATGGGACCTGGACCTGAAGTATCTGACGATCTGAATCGTCTGTGAGAAAAACACTCAGTGCTGCGCTCGTCCATACGGGTGAAGGAGGGCAACCGAGTGAAGTAATCGGGGCAGCGACGAGAGTCCTAGACAAACGGGGCTGAGGGCCCGTCCGCGAAGCTCTGGGGAGCAACGTCGGACAGAGCAAAATTTAGCGTAGGCGCGAGCAACCGCGCACGGCCGCCCCGTGACTCGCAGACACGACAGCATTAGCGATTGGTCCCCGGGCTCCTGGCAGACTCAGGAATACAGCGCCAACGGAGCCGTCACGACATCTCCGACAACTCCCGCCTGTGTCGTTGCATCCGTAGGTGTCGGGGGCTGAAAAAGCAGAACGGGAGTATCAAGCGAGTTGGGGCCCGGGGTGGGGTGCTGACGTGTGCAAAGAGGGCCAGACGGAAGACTACGGTGGGTGGTGGAGGTGCGGACAGTGGCGTGGCAGAGGCACATAGGGGAGCCAGAATCCAACGACTACCCAGGGTCACGGAAGGCCCCAGACACTTCTATCCCAACCGGAGCAACCCTTGCGCATTCCACGGCCACATACAACCAAACGGCCCCTCACGCGTGGGACCGGGCCTGGGCCAGGAGTACCTCACGAGGGGACAAGTCCCGCCTCCCTTGACTGCACCAACAGGGTGAGGGCGTTTTTCTCCACCAAGCCGAGAGGCATGCGTGCACTCCCCGTCGGACAAGAGACGAACGACCGCAGCGAGAGGCGCTTCAGGGGCCGCTGAAAACATCTATTCATCGAGCCCGGGGGGACGTCGCCAAAAGGAAACCATAAACCGCTAACCCCCAAACCCTAACCCACTCGACCCCAACCGCCGACCCTTGACCCTGACCCTGATCCCTGACCCTGGCTCGGACCCGGAACCTAAACCTGGAACCTAAATCCTAACCCGAAACCCTCACCCCAACCCCAAGCCCTGACCCCAGCCCTAGGCCCGAACCCCAAAGCCAAAACCTAACCCTAAGCCCTGAACTTGACCCTGACCCTAAAACCTAACACTGAACCCTAACCCCCCCAACCCCCGCACTCTAACCACCCAACGCCCTGAACCCCTCCCCAACACCCCTAACCCAACCCGCTAACGCTAACCCCAACACCTCTAGCCCTAATCCCAACCCCCAGCTCTAAGCCCAAGCCCAACCCCCAATCCTAAGCCCAGCAACCCTCACCCTAACCGCCCTAACCCTAACAATGACCCAAAGCCTGAACCCCAAAACCCTAACCCTAAAGACCTAACCCTAAAACCCTAAGCCTACACCCTAAGCACCCGAGCCCGACGCCTGACCGCTGACCCCGACCCTCGACCCTGAATTCTGACCCTGCATCCTGACCCTAAGCCCTAACCCTAACCCCAACCCCAACCCCCTAAGGCCAAACCGCCAAACCCCCTAACCCCAAGCTCAAACCCCGTAACCCTAAACCCAACCCCCGGAGCACTAACTCTAACCCTAACCCTAACCTCAACCCATAACCCCTAACCCTAGCCCTAGCCCTAAGCCCTAACCCTCAACCCTAAACCTAAAACGGAACTTTCATCAACCCTCCACCTAACCCCGAACCCCAACCACTCCAGCCCCCAACCCTAAACACCCCAAAACCCCAACCAAAACCCCAACACCCCTGCCCCGACCCCAAACCCCCGAACCCTAGCCCCAGACCCCTAAGCTCAAGGCCAACAACGTAACCACAACCCAAACCGCCCTCGCCCCAACACCAAACCCCCAACACAAAACCCCCCCAAACCCAGCCCCCCCCACACCCCTTAACCTTAACCCCAACGACCCAAACCCTAACCGCCCTAACCCTAAACGTGACCCAGAGCCTGAACCCTAAATCTCTAACCCCTCATGGCATCCTTTCACCGCTGAATACTACTCCATCCTATGGATGTACCACACACCACAAGGCGGCACAGTCCCACTTGGCACGACACCGGAGGACGTGACGCAAGACAAAGGATACTACCACATGACACAAAGGAGAGATCCGTAACGGCCGACTTCAGAAACTGCGTGGAAGCTGAAACTTCGCTTGGGCAGATGGGACCTGGACCTGAAGTATCTGACGATCTGAATCGTCTGTGAGAAAAACACTCAGTGCTGCGCTCGTCCATACGGGTGAAGGAGGGCAACCGAGTGAAGTAATCGGGGCAGCGACGAGAGTCCTAGACAAACGGGGCTGAGGGCCCGTCCGCGAAGCTCTGGGGAGCAACGTCGGACAGAGCAAAATTTAGCGTAGGCGCGAGCAACCGCGCACGGCCGCCCCGTGACTCGCAGACACGACAGCATTAGCGATTGGTCCCCGGGCTCCTGGCAGACTCAGGAATACAGCGCCAACGGAGCCGTCACGACATCTCCGACAACTCCCGCCTGTGTCGTTGCATCCGTAGGTGTCGGGGGCTGAAAAAGCAGAACGGGAGTATCAAGCGAGTTGGGGCCCGGGGTGGGGTGCTGACGTGTGCAAAGAGGGCCAGACGGAAGACTACGGTGGGTGGTGGAGGTGCGGACAGTGGCGTGGCAGAGGCACATAGGGGAGCCAGAATCCAACGACTACCCAGGGTCACGGAAGGCCCCAGACACTTCTATCCCAACCGGAGCAACCCTTGCGCATTCCACGGCCACATACAACCAAACGGCCCCTCACGCGTGGGACCGGGCCTGGGCCAGGAGTACCTCACGAGGGGACAAGTCCCGCCTCCCTTGACTGCACCAACAGGGTGAGGGCGTTTTTGTCCACCAAGCCGAGAGGCATGCGTGCACTCCCCGTCGGACAAGAGACGAACGACCGCAGCGAGAGGCGCTTCAGGGGCCGCTGAAAACATCTATTCATCGAGCCCGGGGGGACGTCGCCAAAAGGAAACCATAAACCGCTAACCCCCAAACCCTAACCCACTCGACCCCAACCGCCGACCCTTGACCCTGACCCTGATCCCTGCCCCTGGCTCGGACCCGGAACCTAAACCTGGAACCTAAATCCTAACCCGAAACCCTCACCCCAACCCCAAGCCCTGACCCCAGCCCTAGGCCCGAACCCCAAAGCCAAAACCTAACCCTAAGCCCTGAACTTGACCCTGACCCTAAAACCTAACACTGAACCCTAACCCCCCCAACCCCCGCACTCTAACCACCCAACGCCCTGAACCCCTCCCCAACACCCCTAACCCAACCCGCTAACGCTAACCCCAACACCTCTAGCCCTAATCCCAACCCCCAGCTCTAAGCCCCAGCCCAACCCCGAATCCTAAGCCCAGCAACCCTCACCCTAACCGCCCTAACCCTAACAATGACCCAAAGCCTGAACCCCAAAACCCTAACCCTAAAGGCCTAACCCTAAAACCCTGAGCCTACACCCTAAGCACCCGAGCCCGACGCCTGACCGCTGACCCCGACCCTCGACCCTGAATTCTGACCCTGCATCCTGACCCTAAGCCCTAACCCTAACCCCAACCCCAACCCCCTAAGGCCAAACCGCCAAACCCCCTAACCCCAAGCTCAAACCCCGTAACCCTAAACCCAACCCCCGGAGCACTAACTCTAACCCTAACCCTAACCTCAACCCATAACCCCTAACCCTAGCCCTAGCCCTAAGCCCTAACCCTCAACCCTAAACCTAAAACGGAACTTTCATCAACCCTCCACCTAACCCTGAACCCCAACCACTCCAGCCCCCAACCCTAAACACCCCAAAACCCCAACCAAAACCCCAACACCCCTGCCCCGACCCCAAACCCCCGAACCCTAGCCCCAGACCCCTAAGCTCAAGGCCAACACCCTAACCACAACCCAAACCGCCCTCGCCCCAACACCAAACCCCCAACACAAAACCCCCCCAAACCCAGCCCCCCCCACACCCCTTAACCTTAACCCCAACGACCCAAACCCTAACCGCCCTAACCCTAAACGTGACCCAGAGCCTGAACCCTAAATCTCTAACCCCTCATGGCATCCTTTCACCGCTGAATACTACTCCATCCTATGGATGTACCACACACCACAAGGCGGCACAGTCCCACTTGGCACGACACCGGAGGACGTGACGCAAGACAAAGGATACTACCACATGACACAAAGGAGAGATCCGTAACGGCCGACTTCAGAAACTGCGTGGAAGCTGAAACTTCGCTTGGGCAGATGGGACCTGGACCTGAAGTATCTGACGATCTGAATCGTCTGTGAGAAAAACACTCAGTGCTGCGCTCGTCCATACGGGTGAAGGAGGGCAACCGAGTGAAGTAATCGGGGCAGCGACGAGAGTCCTAGACAAACGGGGCTGAGGGCCCGTCCGCGAAGCTCTGGGGAGCAACGTCGGACAGAGCAAAATTTAGCGTAGGCGCGAGCAACCGCGCACGGCCGCCCCGTGACTCGCAGACACGACAGCATTAGCGATTGGTCCCCGGGCTCCTGGCAGACTCAGGAATACAGCGCCAACGGAGCCGTCACGACATCTCCGACAACTCCCGCCTGTGTCGTTGCATCCGTAGGTGTCGGGGGCTGAAAAAGCAGAACGGGAGTATCAAGCGAGTTGGGGCCCGGGGTGGGGTGCTGACGTGTGCAAAGAGGGCCAGACGGAAGACTACGGTGGGTGGTGGAGGTGCGGACAGTGGCGTGGCAGAGGCACATAGGGGAGCCAGAATCCAACGACTACCCAGGGTCACGGAAGGCCCCAGACACTTCTATCCCAACCGGAGCAACCCTTGCGCATTCCACGGCCACATGCAACCAAACGGCCCCTCACGCGTGGGACCGGGCCTGGGCCAGGAGTACCTCACGAGGGGACAAGTCCCGCCTCCCTTGACTGCACCAACAGGGTGAGGGCGTTTTTGTCCACCAAGCCGAGAGGCATGCGTGCACTCCCCGTCGGACAAGAGACGAACGACCGCAGCGAGAGGCGCTTCAGGGGCCGCTGAAAACATCTATTCATCGAGCCCGGGGGGACGTCGCCAAAAGGAAACCATAAACCGCTAACCCCCAAACCCTAACCCACTCGACCCCACCCGCCGACCCTTGACCCTGACCCTGACCCTGATCCCTGACCCTGGCTCGGACCCGGAACCTAAACCTTGAACCTAAATCCTAACCCGAAACCCTCACCCCAACCCCAAGCCCTGACCCCAGCCCTAGGCCCGAACCCCAAAGCCAAAACCTAACCCTAAGCCCTGAACTTGACCCTGACCCTAAAACCTAACACTGAACCCTAACCCCCCCAGCCCCCGCACTCTAACCACCCAACGCCCTGAACCCCTCCCCAACACCCCTAACCCAACCCGCTAACGCTAACCCCAACACCTCTAGCCCTAATCCCAACACCCAGCTCTAAGCCCAAGCCCAACCCCCAATCCTAAGCCCAGCAACCCTCACCCTAACCGCCCTAACCCTAACAATGACCCAAAGCCTGAACCCCAAAACCCTAACCCTAAAGGCCTAACCCTAAAACCCTGAGCCTACACCCTAAGCACCCGAGCCCGACGCCTGACCGCTGACCCCGACCCTCGACCCTGAATTCTGACCCTGCATCCTGACCCTAAGCCCTAACCCTAACCCCAACCCCAACCCCCTAAGGCCAAACCGCCAAACCCCCTAACCCCAAGCTCAACCCCCGTAACCCTAAACCCAACCCCCGGAGCACTAACTCTAACCCTAACCCTAACCTCAACCCATAACCTCTAACCCTAGCCCTAGCCCTAAGCCCTAACCCTCAACCCTAAACCTAAAACGGAACTTTCATCAACCCTCCACCTAACCCTGAACCCCAACCACTCCAGCCCCCAACCCTAAACACCCCAAAACCCCAACCAAAACCCCAACACCCCTGCCCCGACCCCAAACCCCCGAACCCTAGCCCCAGACCCCTAAGCTCAAGGCCAACACCCTAACCACAACCCAAACCGCCCTCGCCCCAACACCAAACCCCCAACACAAAACCCCCCCAAACCCAGCCCCCCCACACCCCTTAACCTTAACCCCAACGACCCAAACCCTAACCGCCCTAACCCTAAACGTGACCCAGAGCCTGAACCCTAAATCTCTAACCCCTCATGGCATCCTTTCACCGCTGAATACTACTCCATCCTATGGATGTACCACACACCACAAGGCGGCACAGTCCCACTTGGCACGACACCGGAGGACGTGACGCAAGACAAAGGATACTACCACATGACACAAAGGAGAGATCCGTAACGGCCGACTTCAGAAACTGCGTGGAAGCTGAAACTTCGCTTGGGCAGATGGGACCTGGACCTGAAGTATCTGACGATCTGAATCGTCTGTGAGAAAAACACTCAGTGCTGCGCTCGTCCATACGGGTGAAGGAGGGCAACCGAGTGAAGTAATCGGGGCAGCGACGAGAGTCCTAGACAAACGGGGCTGAGGGCCCGTCCGCGAAGCTCTGGGGAGCAACGTCGGACAGAGCAAAATTTAGCGTAGGCGCGAGCAACCGCGCACGGCCGCCCCGTGACTCGCAGACACGACAGCATTAGCGATTGGTCCCCGGGCTCCTGGCAGACTCAGGAATACAGCGCCAACGGAGCCGTCACGACATCTCCGACAACTCCCGCCTGTGTCGTTGCATCCGTAGGTGTCGGGGGCTGAAAAAGCAGAACGGAAGTATCAAGCGAGTTGGGGCCCGGGGTGGGGTGCTGACGTGTGCAAAGAGGGCCAGACGGAAGACTACGGTGGGTGGTGGAGGTGCGGACAGTGGCGTGGCAGGGGCACATAGGGGAGCCAGAATCCAACGACTACCCAGGGTCACGGAAGGCCCCAGACACTTCTATCCCAACCGGAGCAACCCTTGCGCATTCCACGGCCACATACAACCAAACGGCCCCTCACGCGTGGGACCGGGCCTGGGCCAGGAGTACCTCACGAGGGGACAAGTCCCGCCTCCCTTGACTGCACCAACAGGGTGAGGGCGTTTTTCTCCACCAAGCCGAGAGGCATGCGTGCACTCCCCGTCGGACAAGAGACGAACGACCGCAGCGAGAGGCGCTTCAGGGGCCGCTGAAAACATCTATTCATCGAGCCCGGGGGGACGTCGCCAAAAGGAAACCATAAACCGCTAACCCCCAAACCCTAACCCACTCGACCCCAACCGCCGACCCTTGACCCTGACCCTGATCCCTGCCCCTGGCTCGGACCCGGAACCTAAACCTGGAACCTAAATCCTAACCCGAAACCCTCACCCCAACCCCAAGCCCTGACCCCAGCCCTAGGCCCGAACCCCAAAGCCAAAACCTAACCCTAAGCCCTGAACTTGACCCTGACCCTAAAACCTAACACTGAACCCTAACCCCCCCAGCCCCCGCACTCTAACCACCCAACGCCCTGAACCCCTCCCCAACACCCCTAACCCAACCCGCTAACGCTAACCCCAACACCTCTAGCCCTAATCCCAACACCCAGCTCTAAGCCCAAGCCCAACCCCCAATCCTAAGCCCAGCAACCCTCACCCTAACCGCCCTAACCCTAACAATGACCCAAAGCCTGAACCCCAAAACCCTAACCCTAAAGGCCTAACCCTAAAACCCTGAGCCTACACCCTAAGCAACCGAGCCCGACGCCTGACCGCTGACCCCGACCCTCGACCCTGAATTCTGACCCTGCATCCTGACCCTAAGCCCTAACCCTAACCCCAACCCCAACCCCCTAAGGCCAAACCGCCAAACCCCCTAACCCCAAGCTCAACCCCCGTAACCCTAAACCCAACCCCCGGAGCACTAACTCTAACCCTAACCCTAACCTCAACCCATAACCCCTAACCCTAGCCCTAGCCCTAAGCCCTAACCCTCAACCCTAAACCTAAAACGGAACTTTCATCAACCCTCCACCTAACCCTGAACCCCAACCACTCCAGCCCCCAATCCTAAACACCCCAAAACCCCAACCAAAACCCCAACACCCCTGCCCCGACCCCAAACCCCCGAACCCTCGCCCCAGACCCCTAAGCTCAAGGCCAACATCCTAACCACAACCCAAACCGCCCTCGCCCCAACACCAAACCCCCAACACAAAACCCCCCCAAACCCAGCCCCCCCACACCCCTTAACCTTAACCCCAACGACCCAAACCCTAACCGCCCTAACCCTAAACGTGACCCAGAGCCTGAACCCTAAATCTCTAACCCCTCATGGCATCCTTTCACCGCTGAATACTACTCCATCCTATGGATGTACCACACACCACAAGGCGGCACAGTCCGACTTGGCACGACACCGGAGGACGTGACGCAAGACAAAGGATACTACCACATGACACAAAGGAGAGATCCGTAACGGCCGACTTCAGAAACTGCGTGGAAGCTGAAACTTCGCTTGGGCAGATGGGACCTGGACCTGAAGTATCTGACGATCTGAATCGTCTGTGAGAAAAACACTCAGTGCTGCGCTCGTCCATACGGGTGAAGGAGGGCAACCGAGTGAAGTAATCGGGGCAGCGACGAGAGTCCTAGACAAACGGGGCTGAGGGCCCGTCCGCGAAGCTCTGGGGAGCAACGTCGGACAGAGCAAAATTTAGCGTAGGCGCGAGCAACCGCGCACGGCCGCCCCGTGACTCGCAGACACGACAGCATTAGCGATTGGTCCCCGGGCTCCTGGCAGACTCAGGAATACAGCGCCAACGGAGCCGTCACGACATCTCCGACAACTCCCGCCTGTGTCGTTGCATCCGTAGGTGTCGGGGGCTGAAAAAGCAGAACGGGAGTATCAAGCGAGTTGGGGCCCGGGGTGGGGTGCTGACGTGTGCAAAGAGGGCCAGACGGAAGACTACGGTGGGTGGTGGAGGTGCGGACAGTGGCGTGGCAGAGGCACATAGGGGAGCCAGAATCCAACGACTACCCAGGGTCACGGAAGGCCCCAGACACTTCTATCCCAACCGGAGCAACCCTTGCGCATTCCACGGCCACATGCAACCAAACGGCCCCTCACGCGTGGGACCGGGCCTGGGCCAGGAGTACCTCACGAGGGGACAAGTCCCGCCTCCCTTGACTGCACCAACAGGGTGAGGGCGTTTTTGTCCACCAAGCCGAGAGGCATGCGTGCACTCCCCGTCGGACAAGAGACGAACGACCGCAGCGAGAGGCGCTTCAGGGGCCGCTGAAAACATCTATTCATCGAGCCCGGGGGGACGTCGCCAAAAGGAAACCATAAACCGCTAACCCCCAAACCCTAACCCACTCGACCCCACCCGCCGACCCTTGACCCTGACCCTGACCCTGATCCCTGACCCTGGCTCGGACCCGGAACCTAAACCTTGAACCTAAATCCTAACCCGAAACCCTCACCCCAACCCCAAGCCCTGACCCCAGCCCTAGGCCCGAACCCCAAAGCCAAAACCTAACCCTAAGCCCTGAACTTGACCCTGACCCTAAAACCTAACACTGAACCCTAACCCCCCCAGCCCCCGCACTCTAACCACCCAACGCCCTGAACCCCTCCCCAACACCCCTAACCCAACCCGCTAACGCTAACCCCAACACCTCTAGCCCTAATCCCAACACCCAGCTCTAAGCCCAAGCCCAACCCCCAATCCTAAGCCCAGCAACCCTCACCCTAACCGCCCTAACCCTAACAATGACCCAAAGCCTGAACCCCAAAACCCTAACCCTAAAGGCCTAACCCTAAAACCCTGAGCCTACACCCTAAGCACCCGAGCCCGACGCCTGACCGCTGACCCCGACCCTCGACCCTGAATTCTGACCCTGCATCCTGACCCTAAGCCCTAACCCTAACCCCAACCCCAACCCCCTAAGGCCAAACCGCCAAACCCCCTAACCCCAAGCTCAACCCCCGTAACCCTAAACCCAACCCCCGGAGCACTAACTCTAACCCTAACCCTAACCTCAACCCATAACCTCTAACCCTAGCCCTAGCCCTAAGCCCTAACCCTCAACCCTAAACCTAAAACGGAACTTTCATCAACCCTCCACCTAACCCTGAACCCCAACCACTCCAGCCCCCAACCCTAAACACCCCAAAACCCCAACCAAAACCCCAACACCCCTGCCCCGACCCCAAACCCCCGAACCCTAGCCCCAGACCCCTAAGCTCAAGGCCAACACCCTAACCACAACCCAAACCGCCCTCGCCCCAACACCAAACCCCCAACACAAAACCCCCCCAAACCCAGCCCCCCCACACCCCTTAACCTTAACCCCAACGACCCAAACCCTAACCGCCCTAACCCTAAACGTGACCCAGAGCCTGAACCCTAAATCTCTAACCCCTCATGGCATCCTTTCACCGCTGAATACTACTCCATCCTATGGATGTACCACACACCACAAGGCGGCACAGTCCGACTTGGCACGACACCGGAGGACGTGACGCAAGACAAAGGATACTACCACATGACACAAAGGAGAGATCCGTAACGGCCGACTTCAGAAACTGCGTGGAAGCTGAAACTTCGCTTGGGCAGATGGGACCTGGACCTGAAGTATCTGACGATCTGAATCGTCTGTGAGAAAAACACTCAGTGCTGCGCTCGTCCATACGGGTGAAGGAGGGCAACCGAGTGAAGTAATCGGGGCAGCGACGAGAGTCCTAGACAAACGGGGCTGAGGGCCCGTCCGCGAAGCTCTGGGGAGCAACGTCGGACAGAGCAAAATTTAGCGTAGGCGCGAGCAACCGCGCACGGCCGCCCCGTGACTCGCAGACACGACAGCATTAGCGATTGGTCCCCGGGCTCCTGGCAGACTCAGGAATACAGCGCCAACGGAGCCGTCACGACATCTCCGACAACTCCCGCCTGTGTCGTTGCATCCGTAGGTGTCGGGGGCTGAAAAAGCAGAACGGGAGTATCAAGCGAGTTGGGGCCCGGGGTGGGGTGCTGACGTGTGCAAAGAGGGCCAGACGGAAGACTACGGTGGGTGGTGGAGGTGCGGACAGTGGCGTGGCAGGGGCACATAGGGGAGCCAGAATCCAACGACTACCCAGGGTCACGGAAGGCCCCAGACACTTCTATCCCAACCGGAGCAACCCTTGCGCATTCCACGGCCACATACAACCAAACGGCCCCTCACGCGTGGGACCGGGCCTGGGCCAGGAGTACCTCACGAGGGGACAAGTCCCGCCTCCCTTGACTGCACCAACAGGGTGAGGGCGTTTTTGTCCACCAAGCCGAGAGGCATGCGTGCACTCCCCGTCGGACAAGAGACGAACGACCGCAGCGAGAGGCGCTTCAGGGGCCGCTGAAAACATCTATTCATCGAGCCCGGGGGGACGTCGCCAAAAGGAAACCATAAACCGCTAACCCCCAAACCCTAACCCACTCGACCCCAACCGCCGACCCTTGACCCTGACCCTGATCCCTGCCCCTGGCTCGGACCCGGAACCTAAACCTGGAACCTAAATCCTAACCCGAAACCCTCACCCCAACCCCAAGCCCTGACCCCAGCCCTAGGCCCGAACCCCAAAGCCAAAACCTAACCCTAAGCCCTGAACTTGACCCTGACCCTAAAACCTAACACTGAACCCTAACCCCCCCAGCCCCCGCACTCTAACCACCCAACGCCCTGAACCCCTCCCCAACACCCCTAACCCAACCCGCTAACGCTAACCCCAACACCTCTAGCCCTAATCCCAACACCCAGCTCTAAGCCCAAGCCCAACCCCCAATCCTAAGCCCAGCAACCCTCACCCTAACCGCCCTAACCCTAACAATGACCCAAAGCCTGAACCCCAAAACCCTAACCCTAAAGGCCTAACCCTAAAACCCTGAGCCTACACCCTAAGCAACCGAGCCCGACGCCTGACCGCTGACCCCGACCCTCGACCCTGAATTCTGACCCTGCATCCTGACCCTAAGCCCTAACCCTAACCCCAACCCCAACCCCCTAAGGCCAAACCGCCAAACCCCCTAACCCCAAGCTCAACCCCCGTAACCCTAAACCCAACCCCCGGAGCACTAACTCTAACCCTAACCCTAACCTCAACCCATAACCCCTAACCCTAGCCCTAGCCCTAAGCCCTAACCCTCAACCCTAAACCTAAAACGGAACTTTCATCAACCCTCCACCTAACCCTGAACCCCAACCACTCCAGCCCCCAATCCTAAACACCCCAAAACCCCAACCAAAACCCCAACACCCCTGCCCCGACCCCAAACCCCCGAACCCTCGCCCCAGACCCCTAAGCTCAAGGCCAACATCCTAACCACAACCCAAACCGCCCTCGCCCCAACACCAAACCCCCAACACAAAACCCCCCCAAACCCAGCCCCCCCACACCCCTTAACCTTAACCCCAACGACCCAAACCCTAACCGCCCTAACCCTAAACGTGACCCAGAGCCTGAACCCTAAATCTCTAACCCCTCATGGCATCCTTTCACCGCTGAATACTACTCCATCCTATGGATGTACCACACACCACAAGGCGGCACAGTCCGACTTGGCACGACACCGGAGGACGTGACGCAAGACAAAGGATACTACCACATGACACAAAGGAGAGATCCGTAACGGCCGACTTCAGAAACTGCGTGGAAGCTGAAACTTCGCTTGGGCAGATGGGACCTGGACCTGAAGTATCTGACGATCTGAATCGTCTGTGAGAAAAACACTCAGTGCTGCGCTCGTCCATACGGGTGAAGGAGGGCAACCGAGTGAAGTAATCGGGGCAGCGACGAGAGTCCTAGACAAACGGGGCTGAGGGCCCGTCCGCGAAGCTCTGGGGAGCAACGTCGGACAGAGCAAAATTTAGCGTAGGCGCGAGCAACCGCGCACGGCCGCCCCGTGACTCGCAGACACGACAGCATTAGCGATTGGTCCCCGGGCTCCTGGCAGACTCAGGAATACAGCGCCAACGGAGCCGTCACGACATCTCCGACAACTCCCGCCTGTGTCGTTGCATCCGTAGGTGTCGGGGGCTGAAAAAGCAGAACGGGAGTATCAAGCGAGTTGGGGCCCGGGGTGGGGTGCTGACGTGTGCAAAGAGGGCCAGACGGAAGACTACGGTGGGTGGTGGAGGTGCGGACAGTGGCGTGGCAGAGGCACATAGGGGAGCCAGAATCCAACGACTACCCAGGGTCACGGAAGGCCCCAGACACTTCTATCCCAACTGGAGCAACCCTTGCGCATTCCACGGCCACATGCAACCAAACGGCCCCTCACGCGTGGGACCGGGCCTGGGCCAGGAGTACCTCACGAGGGGACAAGTCCCGCCTCCCTTGACTGCACCAACAGGGTGAGGGCGTTTTTGTCCACCAAGCCGAGAGGCATGCGTGCACTCCCCGTCGGACAAGAGACGAACGACCGCAGCGAGAGGCGCTTCAGGGGCCGCTGAAAACATCTATTCATCGAGCCCGGGGGGACGTCGCCAAAAGGAAACCATAAACCGCTAACCCCCAAACCCTAACCCACTCGACCCCACCCGCCGACCCTTGACCCTGACCCTGACCCTGATCCCTGACCCTGGCTCGGACCCGGAACCTAAACCTTGAACCTAAATCCTAACCCGAAACCCTCACCCCAACCCCAAGCCCTGACCCCAGCCCTAGGCCCGAACCCCAAAGCCAAAACCTAACCCTAAGCCCTGAACTTGACCCTGTCCCTAAAACCTAACACTGAACCCTAACCCCCCCAGCCCCCGCACTCTAACCACCCAACGCCCTGAACCCCTCCCCAACACCCCTAACCCAACCCGCTAACGCTAACCCCAACACCTCTAGCCCTAATCCCAACACCCAGCTCTAAGCCCAAGCCCAACCCCCAATCCTAAGCCCAGCAACCCTCACCCTAACCGCCCTAACCCTAACAATGACCCAAAGCCTGAACCCCAAAACCCTAACCCTAAAGGCCTAACCCTAAAACCCTGAGCCTACACCCTAAGCACCCGAGCCCGACGCCTGACCGCTGACCCCGACCCTCGACCCTGAATTCTGACCCTGCATCCTGACCCTAAGCCCTAACCCTAACCCCAACCCCAACCCCCTAAGGCCAAACCGCCAAACCCCCTAACCCCAAGCTCAACCCCCGTAACCCTAAACCCAACCCCCGGAGCACTAACTCTAACCCTAACCCTAACCTCAACCCATAACCTCTAACCCTAGCCCTAGCCCTAAGCCCTAACCCTCAACCCTAAACCTAAAACGGAACTTTCATCAACCCTCCACCTAACCCTGAACCCCAACCACTCCAGCCCCCAACCCTAAACACCCCAAAACCCCAACCAAAACCCCAACACCCCTGCCCCGACCCCAAACCCCCGAACCCTAGCCCCAGACCCCTAAGCTCAAGGCCAACACCCTAACCACAACCCAAACCGCCCTCGCCCCAACACCAAACCCCCAACACAAAACCCCCCCAAACCCAGCCCCCCCACACCCCTTAACCTTAACCCCAACGACCCAAACCCTAACCGCCCTAACCCTAAACGTGACCCAGAGCCTGAACCCTAAATCTCTAACCCCTCATGGCATCCTTTCACCGCTGAATACTACTCCATCCTATGGATGTACCACACACCACAAGGCGGCACAGTCCCACTTGGCACGACACCGGAGGACGTGACGCAAGACAAAGGATACTACCACATGACACAAAGGAGAGATCCGTAACGGCCGACTTCAGAAACTGCGTGGAAGCTGAAACTTCGCTTGGGCAGATGGGACCTGGACCTGAAGTATCTGACGATCTGAATCGTCTGTGAGAAAAACACTCAGTGCTGCGCTCGTCCATACGGGTGAAGGAGGGCAACCGAGTGAAGTAATCGGGGCAGCGACGAGAGTCCTAGACAAACGGGGCTGAGGGCCCGTCCGCGAAGCTCTGGGGAGCAACGTCGGACAGAGCAAAATTTAGCGTAGGCGCGAGCAACCGCGCACGGCCGCCCCGTGACTCGCAGACACGACAGCATTAGCGATTGGTCCCCGGGCTCCTGGCAGACTCAGGAATACAGCGCCAACGGAGCCGTCACGACATCTCCGACAACTCCCGCCTGTGTCGTTGCATCCGTAGGTGTCGGGGGCTGAAAAAGCAGAACGGGAGTATCAAGCGAGTTGGGGCCCGGGGTGGGGTGCTGACGTGTGCAAAGAGGGCCAGACGGAAGACTACGGTGGGTGGTGGAGGTGCGGACAGTGGCGTGGCAGGGGCACATAGGGGAGCCAGAATCCAACGACTACCCAGGGTCACGGAAGGCCCCAGACACTTCTATCCCAACCGGAGCAACCCTTGCGCATTCCACGGCCACATACAACCAAACGGCCCCTCACGCGTGGGACCGGGCCTGGGCCAGGAGTACCTCACGAGGGGACAAGTCCCGCCTCCCTTGACTGCACCAACAGGGTGAGGGCGTTTTTGTCCACCAAGCCGAGAGGCATGCGTGCACTCCCCGTCGGACAAGAGACGAACGACCGCAGCGAGAGGCGCTTCAGGGGCCGCTGAAAACATCTATTCATCGAGCCCGGGGGGACGTCGCCAAAAGGAAACCATAAACCGCTAACCCCCAAACCCTAACCCACTCGACCCCAACCGCCGACCCTTGACCCTGACCCTGATCCCTGCCCCTGGCTCGGACCCGGAACCTAAACCTGGAACCTAAATCCTAACCCGAAACCCTCACCCCAACCCCAAGCCCTGACCCCAGCCCTAGGCCCGAACCCCAAAGCCAAAACCTAACCCTAAGCCCTGAACTTGACCCTGACCCTAAAACCTAACACTGAACCCTAACCCCCCCAGCCCCCGCACTCTAACCACCCAACGCCCTGAACCCCTCCCCAACACCCCTAACCCAACCCGCTAACGCTAACCCCAACACCTCTAGCCCTAATCCCAACACCCAGCTCTAAGCCCAAGCCCAACCCCCAATCCTAAGCCCAGCAACCCTCACCCTAACCGCCCTAACCCTAACAATGACCCAAAGCCTGAACCCCAAAACCCTAACCCTAAAGGCCTAACCCTAAAACCCTGAGCCTACACCCTAAGCAACCGAGCCCGACGCCTGACCGCTGACCCCGACCCTCGACCCTGAATTCTGACCCTGCATCCTGACCCTAAGCCCTAACCCTAACCCCAACCCCAACCCCCTAAGGCCAAACCGCCAAACCCCCTAACCCCAAGCTCAACCCCCGTAACCCTAAACCCAACCCCCGGAGCACTAACTCTAACCCTAACCCTAACCTCAACCCATAACCCCTAACCCTAGCCCTAGCCCTAAGCCCTAACCCTCAACCCTAAACCTAAAACGGAACTTTCATCAACCCTCCACCTAACCCTGAACCCCAACCACTCCAGCCCCCAATCCTAAACACCCCAAAACCCCAACCAAAACCCCAACACCCCTGCCCCGACCCCAAACCCCCGAACCCTCGCCCCAGACCCCTAAGCTCAAGGCCAACATCCTAACCACAACCCAAACCGCCCTCGCCCCAACACCAAACCCCCAACACAAAACCCCCCCAAACCCAGCCCCCCCACACCCCTTAACCTTAACCCCAACGACCCAAACCCTAACCGCCCTAACCCTAAACGTGACCCAGAGCCTGAACCCTAAATCTCTAACCCCTCATGGCATCCTTTCACCGCTGAATACTACTCCATCCTATGGATGTACCACACACCACAAGGCGGCACAGTCCGACTTGGCACGACACCGGAGGACGTGACGCAAGACAAAGGATACTACCACATGACACAAAGGAGAGATCCGTAACGGCCGACTTCAGAAACTGCGTGGAAGCTGAAACTTCGCTTGGGCAGATGGGACCTGGACCTGAAGTATCTGACGATCTGAATCGTCTGTGAGAAAAACACTCAGTGCTGCGCTCGTCCATACGGGTGAAGGAGGGCAACCGAGTGAAGTAATCGGGGCAGCGACGAGAGTCCTAGACAAACGGGGCTGAGGGCCCGTCCGCGAAGCTCTGGGGAGCAACGTCGGACAGAGCAAAATTTAGCGTAGGCGCGAGCAACCGCGCACGGCCGCCCCGTGACTCGCAGACACGACAGCATTAGCGATTGGTCCCCGGGCTCCTGGCAGACTCAGGAATACAGCGCCAACGGAGCCGTCACGACATCTCCGACAACTCCCGCCTGTGTCGTTGCATCCGTAGGTGTCGGGGGCTGAAAAAGCAGAACGGGAGTATCAAGCGAGTTGGGGCCCGGGGTGGGGTGCTGACGTGTGCAAAGAGGGCCAGACGGAAGACTACGGTGGGTGGTGGAGGTGCGGACAGTGGCGTGGCAGAGGCACATAGGGGAGCCAGAATCCAACGACTACCCAGGGTCACGGAAGGCCCCAGACACTTCTATCCCAACCGGAGCAACCCTTGCGCATTCCACGGCCACATGCAACCAAACGGCCCCTCACGCGTGGGACCGGGCCTGGGCCAGGAGTACCTCACGAGGGGACAAGTCCCGCCTCCCTTGACTGCACCAACAGGGTGAGGGCGTTTTTGTCCACCAAGCCGAGAGGCATGCGTGCACTCCCCGTCGGACAAGAGACGAACGACCGCAGCGAGAGGCGCTTCAGGGGCCGCTGAAAACATCTATTCATCGAGCCCGGGGGGACGTCGCCAAAAGGAAACCATAAACCGCTAACCCCCAAACCCTAACCCACTCGACCCCACCCGCCGACCCTTGACCCTGACCCTGACCCTGATCCCTGACCCTGGCTCGGACCCGGAACCTAAACCTTGAACCTAAATCCTAACCCGAAACCCTCACCCCAACCCCAAGCCCTGACCCCAGCCCTAGGCCCGAACCCCAAAGCCAAAACCTAACCCTAAGCCCTGAACTTGACCCTGACCCTAAAACCTAACACTGAACCCTAACCCCCCCAGCCCCCGCACTCTAACCACCCAACGCCCTGAACCCCTCCCCAACACCCCTAACCCAACCCGCTAACGCTAACCCCAACACCTCTAGCCCTAATCCCAACACCCAGCTCTAAGCCCAAGCCCAACCCCCAATCCTAAGCCCAGCAACCCTCACCCTAACCGCCCTAACCCTAACAATGACCCAAAGCCTGAACCCCAAAACCCTAACCCTAAAGGCCTAACCCTAAAACCCTGAGCCTACACCCTAAGCACCCGAGCCCGACGCCTGACCGCTGACCCCGACCCTCGACCCTGAATTCTGACCCTGCATCCTGACCCTAAGCCCTAACCCTAACCCCAACCCCAACCCCCTAAGGCCAAACCGCCAAACCCCCTAACCCCAAGCTCAACCCCCGTAACCCTAAACCCAACCCCCGGAGCACTAACTCTAACCCTAACCCTAACCTCAACCCATAACCTCTAACCCTAGCCCTAAGCCCTAACCCTCAACCCTAAACCTAAAACGGAACTTTCATCAACCCTCCACCTAACCCTGAACCCCAACCACTCCAGCCCCCAACCCTAAACACCCCAAAACCCCAACCAAAACCCCAACACCCCTGCCCCGACCCCAAACCCCCGAACCCTAGCCCCAGACCCCTAAGCTCAAGGCCAACACCCTAACCACAACCCAAACCGCCCTCGCCCCAACACCAAACCCCCAACACAAAACCCCCCCAAACCCAGCCCCCCCACACCCCTTAACCTTAACCCCAACGACCCAAACCCTAACCGCCCTAACCCTAAACGTGACCCAGAGCCTGAACCCTAAATCTCTAACCCCTCATGGCATCCTTTCACCGCTGAATACTACTCCATCCTATGGATGTACCACACACCACAAGGCGGCACAGTCCCACTTGGCACGACACCGGAGGACGTGACGCAAGACAAAGGATACTACCACATGACACAAAGGAGAGATCCGTAACGGCCGACTTCAGAAACTGCGTGGAAGCTGAAACTTCGCTTGGGCAGATGGGACCTGGACCTGAAGTATCTGACGATCTGAATCGTCTGTGAGAAAAACACTCAGTGCTGCGCTCGTCCATACGGGTGAAGGAGGGCAACCGAGTGAAGTAATCGGGGCAGCGACGAGAGTCCTAGACAAACGGGGCTGAGGGCCCGTCCGCGAAGCTCTGGGGAGCAACGTCGGACAGAGCAAAATTTAGCGTAGGCGCGAGCAACCGCGCACGGCCGCCCCGTGACTCGCAGACACGACAGCATTAGCGATTGGTCCCCGGGCTCCTGGCAGACTCAGGAATACAGCGCCAACGGAGCCGTCACGACATCTCCGACAACTCCCGCCTGTGTCGTTGCATCCGTAGGTGTCGGGGGCTGAAAAAGCAGAACGGGAGTATCAAGCGAGTTGGGGCCCGGGGTGGGGTGCTGACGTGTGCAAAGAGGGCCAGACGGAAGACTACGGTGGGTGGTGGAGGTGCGGACAGTGGCGTGGCAGGGGCACATAGGGGAGCCAGAATCCAACGACTACCCAGGGTCACGGAAGGCCCCAGACACTTCTATCCCAACCGGAGCAACCCTTGCGCATTCCACGGCCACATACAACCAAACGGCCCCTCACGCGTGGGACCGGGCCTGGGCCAGGAGTACCTCACGAGGGGACAAGTCCCGCCTCCCTTGACTGCACCAACAGGGTGAGGGCGTTTTTCTCCACCAAGCCGAGAGGCATGCGTGCACTCCCCGTCGGACAAGAGACGAACGACCGCAGCGAGAGGCGCTTCAGGGGCCGCTGAAAACATCTATTCATCGAGCCCGGGGGGACGTCGCCAAAAGGAAACCATAAACCGCTAACCCCCAAACCCTAACCCACTCGACCCCAACCGCCGACCCTTGACCCTGACCCTGATCCCTGCCCCTGGCTCGGACCCGGAACCTAAACCTGGAACCTAAATCCTAACCCGAAACCCTCACCCCAACCCCAAGCCCTGACCCCAGCCCTAGGCCCGAACCCCAAAGCCAAAACCTAACCCTAAGCCCTGAACTTGACCCTGACCCTAAAACCTAACACTGAACCCTAACCCCCCCAGCCCCCGCACTCTAACCACCCAACGCCCTGAACCCCTCCCCAACACCCCTAACCCAACCCGCTAACGCTAACCCCAACACCTCTAGCCCTAATCCCAACACCCAGCTCTAAGCCCAAGCCCAACCCCCAATCCTAAGCCCAGCAACCCTCACCCTAACCGCCCTAACCCTAACAATGACCCAAAGCCTGAACCCCAAAACCCTAACCCTAAAGGCCTAACCCTAAAACCCTGAGCCTACACCCTAAGCAACCGAGCCCGACGCCTGACCGCTGACCCCGACCCTCGACCCTGAATTCTGACCCTGCATCCTGACCCTAAGCCCTAACCCTAACCCCAACCCCAACCCCCTAAGGCCAAACCGCCAAACCCCCTAACCCCAAGCTCAACCCCCGTAACCCTAAACCCAACCCCCGGAGCACTAACTCTAACCCTAACCCTAACCTCAACCCATAACCCCTAACCCTAGCCCTAGCCCTAAGCCCTAACCCTCAACCCTAAACCTAAAACGGAACTTTCATCAACCCTCCACCTAACCCTGAACCCCAACCACTCCAGCCCCCAATCCTAAACACCCCAAAACCCCAACCAAAACCCCAACACCCCTGCCCCGACCCCAAACCCCCGAACCCTCGCCCCAGACCCCTAAGCTCAAGGCCAACATCCTAACCACAACCCAAACCGCCCTCGCCCCAACACCAAACCCCCAACACAAAACCCCCCCAAACCCAGCCCCCCCACACCCCTTAACCTTAACCCCAACGACCCAAACCCTAACCGCCCTAACCCTAAACGTGACCCAGAGCCTGAACCCTAAATCTCTAACCCCTCATGGCATCCTTTCACCGCTGAATACTACTCCATCCTATGGATGTACCACACACCACAAGGCGGCACAGTCCGACTTGGCACGACACCGGAGGACGTGACGCAAGACAAAGGATACTACCACATGACACAAAGGAGAGATCCGTAACGGCCGACTTCAGAAACTGCGTGGAAGCTGAAACTTCGCTTGGGCAGATGGGACCTGGACCTGAAGTATCTGACGATCTGAATCGTCTGTGAGAAAAACACTCAGTGCTGCGCTCGTCCATACGGGTGAAGGAGGGCAACCGAGTGAAGTAATCGGGGCAGCGACGAGAGTCCTAGACAAACGGGGCTGAGGGCCCGTCCGCGAAGCTCTGGGGAGCAACGTCGGACAGAGCAAAATTTAGCGTAGGCGCGAGCAACCGCGCACGGCCGCCCCGTGACTCGCAGACACGACAGCATTAGCGATTGGTCCCCGGGCTCCTGGCAGACTCAGGAATACAGCGCCAACGGAGCCGTCACGACATCTCCGACAACTCCCGCCTGTGTCGTTGCATCCGTAGGTGTCGGGGGCTGAAAAAACAGAACGGGAGTATCAAGCGAGTTGGGGCCCGGGGTGGGGTGCTGACGTGTGCAAAGAGGGCCAGACGGAAGACTACGGTGGGTGGTGGAGGTGGGGACAGTGGCGTGGCAGAGGCACATAGGGGAGCCAGAATCCAACGACTACCCAGGGTCACGGAAGGCCCCAGACACTTCTATCCCAACCAGAGCAACCCTTGCGCATTCCACGGCCACATACAACCAAACGGCCCCTCACGCGTGGGACCGGGCCTGGGCCAGGAGTACCTCACGAGGGGACAAGTCCCGCCTCCCTTGACTGCACCAACATGGTGAGGGCGTTTTTGTCCACCAAGCCGAGAGGCATGCGTGCACTCCCCGTCGGACAAGAGACGAACGACCGCAGCGAGAGGCGCTTCAGGGGCCGCTGAAAACATCTATTCATCGAGCCCGGGGGGACGTCGCCAAAAGGAAACCATAAACCGCTAACCCCCAAACCCTAACCCACTCGACCCCAACCGCCGACCCTTGACCCTGACCCTGATCCCTGACCCTGGCTCGGACCCGGAACCTAAACCTAGACCCTAAATCCTAACCCGAAACCCTCACCCCAACCCCAAGCCCTGACCCCAGCCCTAGGCCCGAACCCCAAAGCCAAAACCTAACCCTAAGCCCTGAACTTGACCCTGACCCTAAAACCTAACACTGAACCCTAACCCCCCCAACCCCCGCACTCTAACCACCCAACGCACTGAACGCCTCCCCAACACCCCTAACCCAACCCGCTAACGCTAACCCCAACACCTCTAGCCCTAATCCCAACCCCCAGCTCTAAGCCCAAGCCCAACCCCCAATCCTAAGCCCAGCAACCCTCACCCTAACCGCCCTAACCCTAACAATGACCCAAAGCCTGAACCCCAAAACCCTAACCCTAAAGGCCTAACCCTAAAACCCTGAGCCTACACCCTAAGCACCCGCGCCCGACGCCTGACCGCTGACCCTGACCCTCGACCCTGAATTCTGACCCTGCATCCTGACCCTTAGCCCTAACACAAAGCCCCTAAGGCCAAACCGCCAAACCCGCTAAACCCCAAGCTCAACCCCCATATCCCTAAACCCAACCCCCTTTGCAATAACACTAGACCGATTGAAGTAATCGGGGCACCAGCTAGAGTACTAGACAAACGCCACAGTTTCTACCCCGGCTGCAACATGGCGCCCCTATGATGAACTCAAGAGAAGCGCAGCAAAAGACACATGACCACGTCTAGAAATTGTTGAGAAGACCATTATAAAGAGTATTACTTTCTTCCCCGCCTTCCAGGCATGTGCTGTGTAAAAGCAGCAAAGAAGGCCCCAGTGGCTTAACACCTGACATGTGAAGAACAGAGAATAGGGACACGATGCAAAATGCCATGGAAATCGTGGAAACCACATGTTGCTTTTTGGAGGCAGCACGCCGTTTAGGAGACTCACAATGCGTTCACAACAACGCCGTCGGACGTGGGAACCCAGAGAAGACGGAAGTAGCAAATACCTAGAAGCTCCAAAAATGGCAGAAACGCACCAAGTACGCGTTCAAGCAAGCAGCAGATAAACATGCGGGAAATCGTTAAAAACACAGAAAAACGCACGACCGCGTCTTATGTCAAAAGAACCACCATTCAAGTAGAGCTTATCGGTAGCTATTTGGTGAACCAAAACGCGTATTTATAGCATAAGAAACAAAGCGACTGACAGTAAGAGACGCAATCGCGTCACAGCGATCTAAAGGAACTGCTGCTCATACGTCGCGGGGCAACACGACCCCATCTCTCGCAGCCCTGGTGTTGCAGGGGTACTCTGGTCGATGCACGAGATAGAGTGTTGGAGCCGGCTAGGACCGTGCAGACGCTAAAGCTATTGCCTGTGTGAGCCACGGAAAAACCGCACCAGCAATGAACAGTTGAAGGAACCCCCAGAAAAAAACGTCAGGAAAAATTTCGGAAACTGTGACCGCTCCAAAGGTACGAGTCACGAGCTAAGACACATGCTTGAGGGCCGAGCGGGCAGCAGCACCCTATAAGGCCAGCAGTGGTGAGACAGGGTTACCTCCGAGGAACAACAGAGAGAACTTGAAAAAATAATTCTCTGGCGGTTTAGCTCCTGTAACGGTCCAGGACCCACGCGGGCGAGCAAGGGAAAACCCGGAGCATGCTTTCTCCTACTCGTCCGCCTGAACCATCTCGTTCTGGCACAGTTGGACGTGCACAAACACGTGGAGGTGGGTGAACCGGCAAAGACTGGTCGCCCCGGTTGAGCGACTAAAAGGGAACCACCGACAAAGCTGCGGCTAAAACAGAGAAAACCACCCCAACTGTTTGAACCTGCAGGCCCAATCCCGGGACATTGGTCTGGTGACGACCCCCCACCGTGATCGGGAAGATCCTGCCGACGCCGCCGGCGTCCTGGAACGTCACCTCGCCCAGCGCAGCCACATCGCATCCCATGTCGTCGGCGCCGGCGCTCCGGAGGAAAACGATATAAAAGCGGCCGCCACGTGGCGGCTTACAACCGGTGCAGGCGGCAGCGGAAAGAATCCAGATCGGAGGGCGGCGAGGGCGCACCGCCGGGCGCCCGGGCTCCCGGCCTCGGCCTGCCCCTCGCCCGCCGCCCCCCGCCCCCCGCCCGCCGCCCCCGCACCCCCGCCGAACAACCTTGTTTTTCCCACTTAATTTTTTGTGGGAAGTAGGTTTTCTTTACATATTGTGCTTTTCTCATATTTTTTCTTATTGATTTTGCTTCCCCTGAGTTTACTTTTCCCTCGTATTTTATTTTAATAAGTGGGATAGTTTGCCTGTTTTGTGGTTATCTTATTGTCTACGGTTGTTGCTGTAGACTTAAAGCTAACTTTATTTCTTTGTATCGCCATATCTTTTTCTCGGTATGGAAAGTGTATGAATACATTTCTTAATCCCTCTTTATTATTTTAATGTTGTCTTCTTTTATACAGTAACATCGCTGTTACTCTGTTTTGGGCTTTTATTTTAAACTTTGTTTTTTTGGATTTCCGTGTCTGGGTTGACTTTTGGTTGCTCTGCCCAGTGTTCTAGTCTTGGGTTGATTTGTGATATTATTGATTTTCTAGGCAAAGAACTCCCTTTAGTATTTCTTGTAGTTTTGGTTTAGTTTTTACGAATTCCCTCAACTTGTATTTATCGGGAAATATCTTCATTTCACCTTCATATTAAGAGACAGTTTTGCTGGATATGTGATTCTTGGCAGGCAATTTTTTTCCTTTAATTTTTTAAATATGTCATCCCATTGCTTTTTTGCCTGCGTGGGTTCTGCCGAGTAGTCCGACCTTATTCTTATTGGCTCTTCCTTGTAGGTGACTTTTATCCCTTGCTGCTTTTATAATTGTCTCTTTATCTTTGGTTTTGGCAAGCTTGATTATAATATATCTCGGTGACTTTAAGATCTAGCTAATGTGGAGTTTGATTAGCATCTTGGACAGATATCTTCTCATATTTCACAATATCAGAAAAGTATTCTGTCAAACCTTCAACAACTTTCTCTCTATTTTCTGTTATCCCTCCCTGTCTGCTACTCCAATCACTCATAGGTTATTTCTTTTGATAGAGTCGTACATGGTTGTTAAGGTTTCTTGATTTAATTTTTTTCTCTGATTTTTCTCCAAATATATTAGTGCCAAGTGATTTATCTGCAAGTTCAGAAATTCTAGCTTCTACTTGCTCAATTCTGCTCCTCTAACTTTCTGTTGAGTTGCATAATTCTTTAAATTTATTGGTTACTCTTCTGAATTTGTGATTGTTGCCTGTCTATGGATTTTTCCAGCTTATTATACTTTTCATTATGTTCCTGAATAATCTTTCTAATTTTTTCAATTGCTTTATCAGTGTGTTCCTTGGCTTGTTCTGCGTATTGACTCCTTCCTGATGACTTGAAGGGTTGTGTGTATTAAATTTTGTATTGTGCCTCTGGTAATTCCAGGAATGCACTTTCATCTAGAAGATCCCTGGATTCTTTGTTTTGAGAGGCTGTTGAGGTGATCATGGTCTGTTTCTTTATGTGACTTGATATTGACTGTTGTCTCCGAGCCATCTATAAGTTATTGTATTAGTTTATGCTTGCTTACTGTGTCATAGCTGCTTGCTTTGTTTTGTTTTTTATACACCTATGGGCTGCTTGAGTGAGCTAGCATGATTATTTTCACCTTCGGAGCTCTGGGGTCCTGTCCCCAGATGGCTAGAGCTGTTATCAGGTGTATCAGTCTAGGAGTCCATTCAGTTTTCTTGTATGCATTCAGCTCAGGTTTCCAGGTAGCTGATATCAAGTGTGTGGTTACAGGCTCTGTCCTACAGTCTTACAGGGGCAGGGGTGATTCGTGTATATACTGGTATCTGATTGCAGCAGGGGGTCATGCTCTGAACAAGGCAGGGGGTTGAGAACCAACCCACGAATTACTCCGAGGAAAACGCGTCCATATTAATTACAGCATTCTGGCCGGTGGGTTCTGCAGATGAACCATGGGCACCCAAAGCTTTTGGTTGTAAGGACTGGGAGGTACCAGTTAACTCTGGACCCCTGTCATGGGTGGCTGGGTGACCTGAGTGGAACTAGGAGTCCTTAGGTACCTGATGTGCGTTGGTGAGGACACCTTGTTTAATAGGTAAAGCAATGTCAAACTCCCACCTCTACACAGTACAGCTGAAATGGTTGCAGTTTGCCAACAGGGGCCTATTCTTCTAAAATAGGCCCACACAGGTCCATGCAGAAGGAAAAGGTGCTCAAGGACCAAGGATGGTTTATACCTGGACAGCAGCCGCTTCTGTCCAGAGCTCCCCTGGTTAACGGAGGTAGCAAATTATCTTTTCTCCCTTGGCACATTTTCTCTTTCCCCAAGAAGGAAGCCTCTAGCTGCTCAAGAGGGCAATATCAGGCCCAGAGATTCAGCCACTGAAGCCGGCTTGGGAGTGAAGGGGCCCGTGAAAATATACGCAAGTAGTAAACTTTTGCTCAGAGTTCTATTCTCAGGTTCCGGAGGTGTGAGCAGGCTGTGTGGCTGGCTGCTTCTCCCTGACGGAACAGCAGTGGAACGACGGTACCAGCCCACTGCAGCAGCCGCTCTGGGAATGGTGCCTGAGGGCTCCCCGCGGGGCAGGGCCGGTAAACCCTCTCTGCCCCTGAAAGGTCTCTTCCTGCCGCTGCCCCTCAGTGCGTCGTCTAAGCCCGCCTTCGACGGTCAGGACTCCCCGCTCGTCGCAGACATACTCGTTCGCTTGTGTTTCCGGGTCTTTGTCGTCAAGAGAGCTAGGCGGAAGCGTCAGCCTATTCCAACACCTTGGCCCCATCTCCCAAAGTTCCGATCCAAGGGGGTCCGGCCCAGCCGGGCCATTTCGCCCCTCAGCCAGGAAGATCCCGTCTACCCCGCTGGAGCCCTGGAGCACCATGCCGGCCAGCCGGCGTGTCCCACTCGGGGGGGGCCCTGGGAGGGAGGGAGGGAGGGAGGGAGGACCCCGGGAGGACCCCGGGAGGACGCCGGGAGCCAGGCCGGGCTCGAGGAGACGGAGCGAAGGCCCCGGGCCGCCGTGGCCAGCGCGCGCCCGCCGGGACCGCTTCCCATCCCGTCGGCGCCGCAGAGCTCCGGAGGGGGACGGTATCGAAGCGGCCGCCGGGTGACGGCCGACGACCGGAGCGAAGGGCGGCGGGGGGGTGGAACCGGGTCCACCTGGGCCCCGGCCGGGGCTCGAGGGTGGCAGAGGGGACAGACTCCCCCGGGCCGCCGGGGAAACCTCTCGGGAGCGTCATGGGGCGCGCGCGCGCGCTCGCCCCCGAAAGGGCCGAACGGGGGGGGGGGCGCCCGAGGGGATGAGCGTCCACCGGGGGCGGGAGGGAGAAGAGAGCACGTCCCAAGCGTCGGACGGGCAGGTGTTCTCCGATCCGTATCCTTTGGACGGACGCGACAAACGGGACGGGATGAGACCGCCAGTCCCCGAAGTTTTCCTCCTCGTTCTTTGAGTGCCCGCGTGGCGCAGCAGGCAGACCGGGAGACGTTTTCCGCCGTCGTCCCTGTCGCCGAGCCAACGGTACGCGTGAGGCGGGTTGAACGGGCAAATTGCGTCGGGAGGGAGGGAGGGAGGGAGGGAGGGAGCCGTGCGTTTGCCGGCATCCGCGTCGCAAAAGAAAACCACGGCCGCCACCGAGAGCGTTCTTCCTCATCGCTTTCCATCCTCCCGCGACGCGGGCGGGCAAACGGGGGGCGGGGGGGAGGCCGGGAACGCCTTCCCAGAGCCGGTACGGACCGGCTCTGGGCCCCCCGGTCCGACTGGGGAGACATCTCACCGAGGGAGGCCCTCGAGGCTCTCGGGAGCGAGGCCGGACTTAGTGAGGTCCAGCGGAGGCGCGGCGGGCCAGCCGCGAACGCCCGCCCAGAGGCCCTCGGGCGGCTCGGCCCGAGCGAGTGCTCTCCGGGCTCGCGGGCGGACTCGGGAAGGTGGCGTCTCCGGGGCGGGGGGGGGGAGGGAGAGGGGTGAGTCGGCGTCTCGAGCATCGAGAGATCTCCGGCGGCTCCCGAATGCGGGCGGGCGGGCGGGCGGGCGGGCGTGTGTGCGTGAGTCGTGGGGGTGGGGGGTGGAGTGCCGGAGGGGGGTTGGGGGGTGGGAGGCCGAGAGCGGGGCGGTGGGGGGCTCGGAGGGTGGGGGCGGTGGGGGACCACGCGCCTCGGGCCCGGGGGGTGGGGTGCTGAGGTGGGCGGGGAGTTGGCAAACGTTCCGGGTGGCCTGGTGCGTGTGCGCGCGTGCCTGCGCGCGTGCGTGCGTCCGTTCGCGCGCGCGCGCGTCTGTGCGGGGGCGCGTCTTTGCGGGGGCGTGTGCGCGCGTGTCCGGGCGTGTGTGCCTGCGTGTGCGCGCGTGACTGCGTGCGTGCGCGTGCGCGTCTGCGGGCGTGCCCGTGTGCGTGCCCGCCTGCGTCTGTGGGGGCGCCTGCGCACGTGAGCGCGGGTCTGTGCGTGCGTCTGTGTGTGCGTCTGTGCGTGTCTGTATGGGTTTGAGTGCGCGTCTGCGCGTGAGCGCGTGTCTGAGCGTGTGCGCCTGTGCCTGCGCCCGCGCGCGCCTGTGCCTGCGGGAGCGGGCGCGCGCTCAGGCGGACGGGCAGCCCCCCGTCGTCGCCCTCGGTCCGCCGAACGGGCGCCCCCTTGGCCGGATGGAGAGGCTTTTCTCCGCGCCCACGAGGGGAATCGCAACGGGAACCGTAAGGCCGCACGCCGGCGGCGCTAGCGCCGCCTGCCGACGAGGGCCGCCGCCGCCGATCCCCCCCCCCGGCCCGACCCCCAGCCCCCCAACTCGGCCCGCGGTGAGGGCCGGGGCCGTATTCGGCTGGAGGGGGGGGACGGTAAGGCCGAGGGCAGCGTCGCCGTTCCCGCGTTGCACGCGTCGCCGTGCCGCGAGCGTCTCCCGGGAAGCCAGAGGAGCGAGGTGTGTGAAGCCCGTGCCGCGCGCGCGCGGACCCGACCGGGGTGTTCCGGGACGACCGACCGACCGACCGGCCGACCGGCCGACCGTCGTCGTGGAAAGCTCACGGCGGACTGGACATCTGACGGGCCCCTCCCTGTCCGAGCCGACCTCCCGAGGTACGTAGGAGGGGAAGGGTACGGTAGGCTGGTTCGGCTGGAAGCCATCCCACCCCCGGGAGGCGTCGATCGACGGGGAGGCGGGACCGGGAAGGCACCGGTTTCCAATCGGACGATGGCTGAACCTTGGGCGACGGGTACGCGGACTCCTCCGTCTTCGCCCGAGTTCGCGACTCTCTGCGGGGGGAGCTTTCCGGGAAGCGGGTGACGGGCGCGCGTGCCGTCGTCCCGTGAAGGCGCGCTACTACCAAGAGGCTCCGAACGCGGGCCGTCCTCGGGGGGCGGTTTATTTTTTCTCAGTCGGGGGGGACCCCCGCCACAGGGAGAGAAACACCCGAGTTGGAACGGTGCTCGGGTGGGGAGTAGGGCGTGGCGGTGAAGACTGACGTTCGTCATCGTCGTCGTTTCCGTTTAGATAGAGAACTGACTGCGGCGCCGCTGCCGTCGCGTGCCGTCGAGCGGCTCGGGACTCGGAGCGGCCCTAGGGGAGAGAGTCGAGCCGCCCCACGGGCTTCCCAAGGAGGAGCCGGCGGATCCGAACCGCCGACGACCTCGGTCGGCAGCCGAGCTCCGAGCCGCCGCCGCCGCGCCGCCGGGGCTCCGTCTTTGCACTCGGTCTCCGGTACGCGGCGAGTTGGTTTCGCCCGAGGGGCGGAACGGCTCTCGAAGAGGAAAACCCGGTTTCAGAAAAGGAAGGAGACAGGCAGAGGGAGGGGGAGGGGGAGGGGGTGGGCGGGAGGGGTGGGGGAGGGGAGGGGGATGGGGGCAGGGGAGGCGAGGGGGAGGGGAGGGGGAGGGGTGGGGGAGGGGAGGCGGTGGGGGGAGGGACGGGGAGGGGGAGGGGGGAGGGGAGGGGAGACGAGGGGAGGGGAGGGGGAGGGGGACGGGGGAGGGGGGAGGGACGGGAGGGGGAGGGGGGAGGGACGGGAGGGGGAGGGGGAGGGGAGGGGAGGGGAGGGGGCGGGGAGGGGGAGGGGATTGGAGGGGAGGGGGAGACAGGCATACCTGGACGCCGAGCCAGCCCGGTGACGGCGTTAGGTAGAAGAAGGACGGTAGGCGCCCACGCGCTCACGCCCGTGGCTGCAGATACGGACACGCAGGCGCGTGCACGCGCCCGTGCGCGGGCGGGCGGTACGCACGTGCCTGCCCGTGCGTACCCGCGCGGGTACACGCGCGTAGGCGTGGGCGCGCCCACACGGGCGCGCCCGCGCCGGTACGCGCGCGCCCTCGGGCGCGTCCGTGCCCGTGCGTACGCCTAGGGGTGTGCACGCGCGGGCGCCCGCCTCTACGTACCTGCCCGAGGGCGCGCGCGCGCGCGCCCGCGCCTGCACGCGCCTGCACCTTCGCACGGGCACCTGCGCGCGGACCTGCCCGCGCCCCCGCCTCTGCGTGGGATCGGCGAGAGCCGAAAGCGGTACCGCCGCCGCCGCGTTTTCAAGATCCTTTGGCTCACGCGCCCCCCCACCCCCTTCCGGCCACCTTCGGGGGGAAAGCCCAACTTCACGGACGGGCGGAGCGGATAGCCCTTCAGCTGCGCCTCCCTGAAATAGAACGGGAGGAGTCACGAGAGCCTTAGGAAACGGAGCGAGGCGACGAGAGGGTGCGTCGAAAGGCGGGCGTCGAGAACTCCGGCCACAGGCGTTTTCCTTCTGTAGGGTGTAGAAAGCACCCCGCCGCACGCACCCGGCGTTAGGGAGCTGTCTCGAGGGCCGCGGTTTCTACTCCGCCGACTCCTTTCAGTTGAGACGGGGCGCCTCCGAGCGTGTGTGTGCGCGCGACCCGAAGGCGGTCGTCGAGGGACGACGGCACCCTCGGTCCGCCGAACCCCCGCGCCCTCGGACGGACGGGTGGAGAAGCTCTCCTCGACGTCACGGAGGCGGTCCCGACTGAAACCGGAGGGGCACGTGCCGGCGGCGCTAGGCCCGCCGCCGCCGAGGACCGCTGGCGCCACCCCCCCCACCGCCCACCACGCACCCCCAACCCCACCCCGCCTGCGCCCTTGCCGTGGGCCCCACGCTGGCGATATCCGGATCCAGTCCGACGTGGCCGCCGGCTGCCACCCGCCAGGCGGGGAAGAGGTTTGGAGGCGGCGGAGGCGGTGGGGGCGGCGGGGGGCGGCGGGGGTGTGGGCGGTGGGGGGCGGAGGAGGAGGAGGAGGAGGAGGAGGAGGAGGAGGACGGACGGACGGAAGGACGGGAACGCGCCCGCGCGCGCGTGCGCCCGCACCGCAGGGTGCCCTCCGGAGACACGGACGGGCCCACGGAGCACACGGAAACACGGAGATGGACGCGAGGGGGCGCGCGCGCGCGCGCAGCAGACACAACCCCGGGACGCCCGGGAGACACAGAGGTAGGCGCGGGCAGGCAGAACACGCGGGAACGCGGACGCGCGGCACCCACGGACACGGTCCGCTCGCGCACGCGCACGGGGGCCCGGACGCACGGCGACTCGCACGGACGGCGCGGCCGAAACACGGGAAGGTACGCCTCAGGGGCACACGCCCGTGGATCCCCCCAACAGAAGCCCGCCCGCGGCCAACCCCCGCCGCCCCCCCCCGAAGCGGGACGCCCACCCGCGCGGACGGAGGGAGGGGCGCGACGGGGCGGACGGCCGCGCCGCAGCGCTT
>NW_026975121.1:60000-67500 GCF_030014295.1 Loxodonta africana
CACCGCCAAAGGGCCACTCGAGGCGCACCGGCACCACCTGGGTGGGGCGCGCGGGTGCGCCTGACCAGAGAGCCCCCCCGCCGCGGGGGGCGGGGGAGGGCCCGACGCGAGGCAGAACACCAGGGCCACGAGCAGAGGCTGTCCTGCTCGGTCTCAGGACCCCGCCACCGCCGACGCTGGCCGCGAGGCCGCGAACGAGGGCAGATGAGCGAGGTCGGGCCGGATTCCGTGCCCCTGCCCCTCTGCGCACCACCGGCGGGCGGGGAGGAGGAGCGAGGGGCCCGCGCGCTGAGCGAGAAGAGCGGTCCCATTCGCCACGAATGTCCGTCCCTCGTCTTGGCGCGGCTCGGACCCGGCCCGGGAGAGCACGACAACACCACATCGATCGGGTCAGCCCAGGCACAAGCGAGGAGGAGAAGACCCCCCCGCCAGGGCTGCCAGGAGGCGGGCGAGGACAGCCCCGGAGAGGACCCGCTTTCTGCCTCGCCCGCCCCGGCTGCGGAAAGGTGGCCGCGAGAACCCCTGCACACGGAGAACGCCTGACACGCGAGGCACGTGGGCCTGGGGGAGGGGGGGAGCGGGGCACACTCTGGCGAGCACCGCGGCCACCGCGGGTGCCTGCGACAAGGGGCACGCGGGTCAGAGGGCCCGCGGCGCCCGTGCCACGCCGCCCTCGGGCACTGGAGACCGGGGGGAGGCACCGCGGCTGGACATCTGGACGCGCGAGAGCCGGCGCACGGGCCCCAGGCGGGCGGCTCAAGCGGGGAGGAGCGGGGGAGGGCGTGGGCCGTCGGTGGACCGGCGTCTACGGACCCGTCCAGGTTTCCCATCTGCTCAGCGGGAGTCACCCAGCGAGGAGAGCGTGTCAGCACCAATCTGGTGGCCCAAATCGCCCGTTTTGGGCGAGAGAAAAGCCACGCCCCGCGGCGGGAGGGGCCCGCTCCCCACGGCGAGCCCCCGGAACTGCGGCCCGGCCATCGGTCCGTAGCGCGACCCCATGGCCCCCAGCGCCCCGCCCCCCCCCCCCGGAGCTCCCGGGATCCTCTGGTCGACCCGCGGGACGGGGTGACGGAGCTGGCCGGGGCCGCGCGGGCGCCCAGAGCCAGCCGCCTGCGCTGCGGCCAACGCGGGCCGGTCGGGGAACCCTCGGAGGGGGGACTTGGAAAAAATTCTCGGGCGGCGGGGCCCCTCCGAAGGTCCGGGCCCCGCGCGGGTCCGTGGCCGGGCCGGGGCGGGCCGGGGGCGGCAACCTCGGCCCGGGGACCCCCGGAGCGGGACTTTGAAAAAATTCTCCGACGGTCCGGACCCCACGCGGGACCGCGCCCGGGCCCGGGGCGCCCTCCGCGGGCCACCCCGGACCTACGCCGGAGGCCCCGGTGACGACCGGGCCGCGCGAAGGAAGGCGCGCGAACGGCCGGGGCGTGCCTTGTCCCGTTCTTCTGCCTGCGCCGTCTCGGTGCGGCCCGGTTCGGTCCAGCGCCGTCTAAAACACGGCACCCGGGAGCGCGGCGGCGGCGGCGGCGGCGGCGGCGGCGGCGACGGCCACCGCCTCGGCCACATGAAGCTGCGGGCCCAATTCCGGAACGTGGCTCTGGCGCCGGCGCCCCACCGTGGCCGGGACGATCCCGCCGACGCCGCCGGCGTCCCGAGACGTCGCCTCGGCCAGCGCGGCCACAGCGCCTCCCATGTCGCCGGCGCCGGAGCTCCGGAGGAAAACGATGTCAAAGCGGCCGCCAGGTGGCGGCCGACAACCGGCGCGGGCGACAGCGGGACGGATCCGGATCGGCGGCCGGCGAGGGCGCGTCGCCGGGCGGCCGGACACCCGGTCCCGTCCCGGCTCCCCCCCCGCCCCCCTCCCCCGCCTCCCAGCGCCGCCGCCGAACACGTTTCTCGGCGCGGGGCGGCCGGAAGGCGTTGGGGCCGGCCACGGCGCGGGGTCGGTTGGGCCAAGGGGATCCACCCGGCCGGGCCCTTTCCCGCCTCGGCCAGGACGATCCTGCCGACGCCGCCGCCGGCGTCCGGGAACGTCGCCTCGGCCAGCGCGGCCACATCGCCTCCCGCGCGTGTCGCCGGCGCCGGAGCTCCGGGGGAAGACGATATCAAAGCGGCCGCCAGGTGGCGGCCGACAACCGGCGCGGAGTGCAGCGGGACGGATCCGGATCGGCGGCCGGCGAGGGCGCGTCGCCGGGCGGCCGGACGCCCGGCCCCGTCCCGGCTCCCCCCCCGCCCCCCTCCCCCGCCTCCCAGCGCCGCCGCCGAACACGTTTCTCGGCGCGGGGCGGCCGGAAGACGGTGGGGCCGGCCACAGCGCGGGGTCGGTTGGGCCAAGGGGATCCGCCCGGCCGGGCCCTCCTCAGGTTCCGGAGGTGTGAGCAGGCTGTGTGGCTGGCTGCTTCTCCCTGACGGAACAGCAGTGGAACGACGGTACCAGCCCACTGCAGCAGCCGCTCTGGGAATGGTGCCTGAGGGCTCCCCGCGGGGCAGGGCCGGTAAACCCTCTCTGCCCCTGAAAGGTCTCTTCCTGCCGCTGCCCCTCAGTGCGTCGTCTAAGCCCGCCTTCGACGGTCAGGACTCCCCGCTCGTCGCAGACATACTCGTTCGCTTGTGTTTCCGGGTCTTTGTCGTCAAGAGAGCTAGGCGGAAGCGTCAGCCTATTCCAACACCTTGGCCCCATCTCCCAAAGTTCCGATCCAAGGGGGTCCGGCCCAGCCGGGCCATTTCGCCCCTCAGCCAGGAAGATCCCGTCTACCCCGCTGGAGCCCTGGAGCACCATGCCGGCCAGCCGGCGTGTCCCACTCGGGGGGGGCCCTGGGAGGGAGGGAGGGAGGGAGGGAGGGAGGGAGGGAGGGAGGGAGGGAGGGAGGGAGGGAGGACCCCGGGAGGACCCCGGGAGGACGCCGGGAGCCAGGCCGGGCTCGAGGAGACGGAGCGAAGGCCCCGGGCCGCCGTGGCCAGCGCGCGCCCGCCGGGACCGCTTCCCATCCCGTCGGCGCCGCAGAGCTCCGGAGGGGGACGGTATCGAAGCGGCCGCCGGGTGACGGCCGACGACCGGAGCGAAGGGCGGCGGGGGGGTGGAACCGGGTCCACCTGGGCCCCGGCCGGGGCTCGAGGGTGGCAGAGGGGACAGACTCCCCCGGGCCGCCGGGGAAACCTCTCGGGAGCGTCATGGGGCGCGCGCGCGCGCGCTCGCCCCCGAAAGGGCCGAACGGGGGGGGGGGCGCCCGAGGGGATGAGCGTCCACCGGGGGCGGGAGGGAGAAGAGAGCACGTCCCAAGCGTCGGACGGGCAGGTGTTCTCCGATCCGTATCCTTTGGACGGACGCGACAAACGGGACGGGATGAGACCGCCAGTCCCCGAAGTTTTCCTCCTCGTTCTTTGAGTGCCCGCGTGGCGCAGCAGGCAGACCGGGAGACGTTTTCCGCCGTCGTCCCTGTCGCCGAGCCAACGGTACGCGTGAGGCGGGTTGAACGGGCAAATTGCGTCGGGAGGGAGGGAGGGAGGGAGGGAGGGAGGGAGGGAGGGAGGGAGCCGTGCGTTTGCCGGCATCCGCGTCGCAAAAGAAAACCACGGCCGCCACCGAGAGCGTTCTTCCTCATCGCTTTCCATCCTCCCGCGACGCGGGCGGGCAAACGGGGGGCGGGGGGGAGGCCGGGAACGCCTTCCCAGAGCCGGTACGGACCGGCTCTGGGCCCCCCGGTCCGACTGGGGAGACATCTCACCGAGGGAGGCCCTCGAGGCTCTCGGGAGCGAGGCCGGACTTAGTGAGGTCCAGCGGAGGCGCGGCGGGCCAGCCGCGAACGCCCGCCCAGAGGCCCTCGGGCGGCTCGGCCCGAGCGAGTGCTCTCCGGGCTCGCGGGCGGACTCGGGAAGGTGGCGTCTCCGGGGCGGGGGGGTGGAGGGAGAGGGGTGAGTCGGCGTCTCGAGCATCGAGAGATCTCCGGCGGCTCCCGAATGCGGGCGGGCGGGCGGGCGGGCGGGCGGGCGTGTGTGCGTGAGTCGTGGGGGTGGGGGGTGGAGTGCCCGAGGGGGGTTGGGGGGTGGGAGGCCGAGAGCGGGGCGGTGGGGGGGTCGGAGGGTGGGGGCGGTGGGGGACCACGCGCCTCGGGCCCGGGGGGTGGGGTGCTGAGGTGGGCGGGGAGTTGGCAAACGTTCCGGGTGGCCTGGTGCGTGTGCGCGCGTGCCTGCGCGCGTGCGTGCGTCCGTTCGCGCGCGCGTCCCGGTGTGCGTGCCTGCGCGCGCGCGCGTCTGTGCGGGGGCGCGTCTTTGCGGGGGCGTGTGCGCGCGTGTCCGGGCGTGTGTGCCTGCGTGTGCGCGCGTGACTGCGTGCGTGCGCGTGCGCGTCTGCGGGCGTGCCCGTGTGCGTGCCCGCCTGCGTCTGTGGGGGCGCCTGCGCACGTGAGCGCGGGTCTGTGCGTGCGTCTGTGTGTGCGTCTGTGCGTGTCTGTATGGGTTTGAGTGCGCGTCTGCGCGTGAGCGCGTGTCTGAGCGTGTGCGCCTGTGCCTGCGCCCGCGCGCGCCTGTGCCTGCGGGAGCGGGCGCGCGCTCAGGCGGACGGGCAGCCCCCCGTCGTCGCCCTCGGTCCGCCGAACGGGCGCCCCCTTGGCCGGATGGAGAGGCTTTTCTCCGCGCCCACGAGGGGAATCGCAACGGGAACCGTAAGGCCGCACGCCGGCGGCGCTAGCGCCGCCTGCCGACGAGGGCCGCCGCCGCCGATCCCCCCCCCCGGCCCGACCCCCAGCCCCCCAACTCGGCCCGCGGTGAGGGCCGGGGCCGTATTCGGCTGGAGGGGGGGGACGGTAAGGCCGAGGGCAGCGTCGCCGTTCCCGCGTTGCACGCGTCGCCGTGCCGCGAGCGTCTCCCGGGAAGCCAGAGGAGCGAGGTGTGTGAAGCCCGTGCCGCGCGCGCGCGGACCCGACCGGGGTGTTCCGGGACGACCGACCGACCGACCGGCCGACCGGCCGACCGTCGTCGTGGAAAGCTCACGGCGGACTGGACATCTGACGGGCCCCTCCCTGTCCGAGCCGACCTCCCGAGGTACGTAGGAGGGGAAGGGTACGGTAGGCTGGTTCGGCTGGAAGCCATCCCACCCCCGGGAGGCGTCGATCGACGGGGAGGCGGGACCGGGAAGGCACCGGTTTCCAATCGGACGATGGCTGAACCTTGGGCGACGGGTACGCGGACTCCTCCGTCTTCGCCCGAGTTCGCGACTCTCTGCGGGGGGAGCTTTCCGGGAAGCGGGTGACGGGCGCGCGTGCCGTCGTCCCGTGAAGGCGCGCTACTACCAAGAGGCTCCGAACGCGGGCCGTCCTCGGGGGGCGGTTTATTTTTTCTCAGTCGGGGGGGACCCCCGCCACAGGGAGAGAAACACCCGAGTTGGAACGGTGCTCGGGTGGGGAGTAGGGCGTGGCGGTGAAGACTGACGTTCGTCATCGTCGTCGTTTCCGTTTAGATAGAGAACTGACTGCGGCGCCGCTGCCGTCGCGTGCCGTCGAGCGGCTCGGGACTCGGAGCGGCCCTAGGGGAGAGAGTCGAGCCGCCCCACGGGCTTCCCAAGGAGGAGCCGGCGGATCCGAACCGCCGACGACCTCGGTCGGCAGCCGAGCTCCGAGCCGCCGCCGCCGCGCCGCCGGGGCTCCGTCTTTGCACTCGGTCTCCGGTACGCGGCGAGTTGGTTTCGCCCGAGGGGCGGAACGGCTCTCGAAGAGGAAAACCCGGTTTCAGAAAAGGAAGGAGACAGGCAGAGGGAGGGGGAGGGGGAGGGGGTGGGCGGGAGGGGTGGGGGAGGGGAGGGGGATGGGGGCAGGGGAGGCGAGGGGGAGGGGAGGGGGAGGGGTGGGGGAGGGGAGGCGGTGGGGGGAGGGACGGGGAGGGGGAGGGGGGAGGGGAGGGGAGACGAGGGGAGGGGAGGGGGAGGGGGACGGGGGAGGGGGGAGGGACGGGAGGGGGAGGGGGAGGGGACGGGAGGGGGAGGGGGAGGGGAGGGGAGGGGAGGGGGCGGGGAGGGGGAGGGGATTGGAGGGGAGGGGGAGACAGGCATACCTGGACGCCGAGCCAGCCCGGTGACGGCGTTAGGTAGAAGAAGGACGGTAGGCGCCCACGCGCTCACGCCCGTGGCTGCAGATACGGACACGCAGGCGCGTGCACGCGCCCGTGCGCGGGCGGGCGGTACGCACGTGCCTGCCCGTGCGTACCCGCGCGGGTACACGCGCGTAGGCGTGGGCGCGCCCACACGGGCGCGCCCGCGCCGGTACGCGCGCGCCCTCGGGCGCGTCCGTGCCCGTGCGTACGCCTAGGGGTGTGCACGCGCGGGCGCCCGCCTCTACGTACCTGCCCGAGGGCGCGCGCGCGCGCGCCCGCGCCTGCACGCGCCTGCACCTTCGCACGGGCACCTGCGCGCGGACCTGCCCGCGCCCCCGCCTCTGCGTGGGATCGGCGAGAGCCGAAAGCGGTACCGCCGCCGCCGCGTTTTCAAGATCCTTTGGCTCACGCGCCCCCCCACCCCCTTCCGGCCACCTTCGGGGGGAAAGCCCAACTTCACGGACGGGCGGAGCGGATAGCCCTTCAGCTGCGCCTCCCTGAAATAGAACGGGAGGAGTCACGAGAGCCTTAGGAAACGGAGCGAGGCGACGAGAGGGTGCGTCGAAAGGCGGGCGTCGAGAACTCCGGCCACAGGCGTTTTCCTTCTGTAGGGTGTAGAAAGCACCCCGCCGCACGCACCCGGCGTTAGGGAGCTGTCTCGAGGGCCGCGGTTTCTACTCCGCCGACTCCTTTCAGTTGAGACGGGGCGCCTCCGAGCGTGTGTGTGCGCGCGACCCGAAGGCGGTCGTCGAGGGACGACGGCACCCTCGGTCCGCCGAACCCCCGCGCCCTCGGACGGACGGGTGGAGAAGCTCTCCTCGACGTCACGGAGGCGGTCCCGACTGAAACCGGAGGGGCACGTGCCGGCGGCGCTAGGCCCGCCGCCGCCGAGGACCGCTGGCGCCACCCCCCCCACCGCCCACCACGCACCCCCAACCCCACCCCGCCTGCGCCCTTGCCGTGGGCCCCACGCTGGCGATATCCGGATCCAGTCCGACGTGGCCGCCGGCTGCCACCCGCCAGGCGGGGAAGAGGTTTGGAGGCGGCGGAGGCGGTGGGGGCGGCGGGGGGCGGCGGGGGTGTGGGCGGTGGGGGGCGGAGGAGGAGGAGGAGGAGGAGGAGGAGGAGGAGGACGGACGGACGGAAGGACGGGAACGCGCCCGCGCGCGCGTGCGCCCGCACCGCAGGGTGCCCTCCGGAGACACGGACGGGCCCACGGAGCACACGGAAACACGGAGATGGACGCGAGGGGGCGCGCGCGCGCGCGCAGCAGACACAACCCCGGGACGCCCGGGAGACACAGAGGTAGGCGCGGGCAGGCAGAACACGCGGGAACGCGGACGCGCGGCACCCACGGACACGGTCCGCTCGCGCACGCGCACGGGGGCCCGGACGCACGGCGACTCGCACGGACGGCGCGGC
>NW_026975121.1:82500-90000 GCF_030014295.1 Loxodonta africana
CTCGACCCCCCTTCTTTTTTTTTTTTTTTTCTCCACATCCTTTCTCTCCCTCTCGGCCGCACTCCTGTTTTTTATTTCTCTCGGCTCGAGGGGCGCACGCCCACACGCGTGAGCGGTGACCGGAAGGGTGGGCTGGGAACGGGGAAACGGCACCGCCACCCGGCCTCAGGCACCTGAGGGACGGCCTGGAGCGTTCCAGGGGCACCGCCAAAGGGCCACTCGAGGCGCACCGGCACCACCTGGGTGGGGCGCGCGGGTGCGTCGGACCAGAGAGCCCCCCCGCCGCGGGGGGCGGGGGAGGGCCCGACGCGAGGCAGAACACCAGGGCCACGAGCAGAGGCTGTCCTGCTCGGTCTCAGGACCCCGCCACCGCCGACGCTGGCCGCGAGGCCGCGAACGAGGGCAGATGAGCGAGGTCGGGCCGGATTCCGTGCCCCTGCCCCTCTGCGCACCACCGGCGGGTGGGGAGGAGGAGCGAGGGGCCCGCGCGCTGAGCGAGAAGAGCGGTCCCATTCGCCACGAATGTCCGTCCCTCGTCTTGGCGCGGCTCGGACCCGGCCCGGGAGAGCACGACAACACCACATCGATCGGGTCAGCCCAGGCACAAGCGAGGAGGAGAAGACCCCCCGCCTAAGGCTGCCAGGAGGCGGGCGAGGACAGCCCCGGAGAGGACCCGCTTCCTGCCTCGCCCGCCCCGGCTGCGGAAAGGTGGCCGCGAGGACCCCGCACACGGAGAACGCCTGACACGCGAGGCACGTGGGCCTGGGGGAGGGGGAGCGGGGCACACTCTGGCGAGCGCCGCGGCCACCGCGGGTGCCTGCGACAAGGGGCACGCGGGTCAGAGGGCCCGCGGCGCCCGTGCCACGCCGCCCTCGGGCACTGGAGACCGGGGGGAGGCACCGCGGCTGGACATCTGGACGCGCGAGAGCCGGCGCACGGGCCCCAGGCGGGCGGCTCAAGCGGGGAGGAGCGGGGGAGGGCGTGGGCCGTCGGTGGACCGGCGTCTACGGACCCGTCCAGGTTTCCCATCTGCTCAGCGGGTGTCACCCAGCGAGGAGAGCGTGTCAGCACCAACCTGGTGGCCCAAATCGCCCGTTTTGGGCGAGAGAAAAGCCACGCCCCGCGGCGGGAGGGGCCCGCTCCCCACGGCGAGCCCCCGGAACTGCGGCCCGGCCATCGGTCCGTAGCGCGACCCCATGGCCCCCAGCGCCCCGCCCCCCCCCCCCCCGGAGCTCCCGGGATCCTCTGGTCGACCCGCGGGACGGGGTGACGGAGCTGGCCGGGGCCGCGCGGGCGCCCAGAGCCAGCCGCCTGCGCTGCGGCCAACGCGGGCCGGTCGGGGAACCCTCGGAGGGGGGACTTGGAAAAAATTCTCGGGCGGCGGGGCCCCTCCGAAGGTCCGGGCCCCGCGCGGGTCCGTGGCCGGGCCGGGGCGGGCCGGGGGCGGCAACCTCGGCCCGGGGACCCCCGGAGCGGGACTTTGAAAAAATTCTCCGACGGTCCGGACCCCACGCGGGACCGCGCCCGGGCCCGGGGCGCCCTCCGCGGGCCACCCCGGACCTACGCCGGAGGCCCCGGTGACGACCGGGCCGCGCGAAGGAAGGCGCGCGAACGGCCGGGGCGTGCCTTGTCCCGTTCTTCTGCCTGCGCCGTCTCGGTGCGGCCCGGTTCGGTCCAGCGCCGTCTAAAACACGGCACCCGGGAGCGCGGCGGCGGCGGCGGCGGCGGCGGCGGCGGCGGCGACGGCCACCGCCTCGGCCACATGAAGCTGCGGGCCCAATTCCGGAACGTGGCTCTGGCGCCGGCGCCCCACCGTGGCCGGGACGATCCCGCCGACGCCGCCGGCGTCCCGAGACGTCGCCTCGGCCAGCGCGGCCACAGCGCCTCCCATGTCGCCGGCGCCGGAGCTCCGGAGGAAAACGATGTCAAAGCGGCCGCCAGGTGGCGGCCGACAACCGGCGCGGGCGACAGCGGGACGGATCCGGATCGGCGGCCGGCGAGGGCGCGTCGCCGGGCGGCCGGACACCCGGTCCCGTCCCGGCTCCCCCCCCGCCCCCCTCCCCCGCCTCCCAGCGCCGCCGCCGAACACGTTTCTCGGCGCGGGGCGGCCGGAAGGCGTTGGGGCCGGCCACGGCGCGGGGTCGGTTGGGCCAAGGGGATCCACCCGGCCGGGCCCTTTCCCGCCTCGGCCAGGACGATCCTGCCGACGCCGCCGCCGGCGTCCGGGAACGTCGCCTCGGCCAGCGCGGCCACATCGCCTCCCGCGCGTGTCGCCGGCGCCGGAGCTCCGGGGGAAGACGATATCAAAGCGGCCGCCAGGTGGCGGCCGACAACCGGCGCGGAGTGCAGCGGGACGGATCCGGATCGGCGGCCGGCGAGGGCGCGTCGCCGGGCGGCCGGACGCCCGGCCCCGTCCCGGCTCCCCCCCGCCCCCCTCCCCCGCCTCCCAGCGCCGCCGCCGAACACGTTTCTCGGCGCGGGGCGGTCGGAAGACGGTGGGGCCGGCCACAGCGCGGGGTCGGTTGGGCCAAGGGGATCCGCCCGGCCGGGCCCTCCTCAGGTTCCGGAGGTGTGAGCAGGCTGTGTGGCTGGCTGCTTCTCCCTGACGGAACAGCAGTGGAACGACGGTACCAGCCCACTGCAGCAGCCGCTCTGGGAATGGTGCCTGAGGGCTCCCCGCGGGGCAGGGCCGGTAAACCCTCTCTGCCCCTGAAAGGTCTCTTCCTGCCGCTGCCCCTCAGTGCGTCGTCTAAGCCCGCCTTCGACGGTCAGGACTCCCCGCTCGTCGCAGACATACTCGTTCGCTTGTGTTTCCGGGTCTTTGTCGTCAAGAGAGCTAGGCGGAAGCGTCAGCCTATTCCACCACCTTGGCCCCATCTCCCAAAGTTCCGATCCAAGGGGGTCCGGCCCAGCCGGGCCATTTCGCCCCTCAGCCAGGAAGATCCCGTCTACCCCGCTGGAGCCCTGGAGCACCATGCCGGCCAGCCGGCGTGTCCCACTCGGGGGGGGCCCTGGGAGGGAGGGAGGGAGGGAGGGAGGGAGGGAGGGAGGGAGGGAGGGAGGGAGGGAGGGAGGGAGGACCCCGGGAGGACGCCGGGAGCCAGGCCGGGCTCGAGGAGACGGAGCGAAGGCCCCGGGCCGCCGTGGCCAGCGCGCGCCCGCCGGGACCGCTTCCCATCCCGTCGGCGCCGCAGAGCTCCGGAGGGGGACAGTATCGAAGCGGCCGCCGGGTGACGGCCGACGACCGGAGCGAAGGGCGGCGGGGGGGTGGAACCGGGTCCACCTGGGCCCCGGCCGGGGCTCGAGGGTGGCAGAGGGGACAGACTCCCCCGGGCCGCCGGGGAAACCTCTCGGGAGCGTCATGGGGCGCGCGCGCGCGCTCGCCCCCGAAAGGGCCGAACGGGGGGGGGCGCCCGAGGGGATGAGCGTCCACCGGGGGCGGGAGGGAGAAGAGAGCACGTCCCAAGCGTCGGACGGGCAGGTGTTCTCCGATCCGTATCCTTTGGACGGACGCGACAAACGGGACGGGATGAGACCGCCAGTCCCCGAAGTTTTCCTCCTCGTTCTTTGAGTGCCCGCGTGGCGCAGCAGGCAGACCGGGAGACGTTTTCCGCCGTCGTCCCTGTCGCCGAGCCAACGGTACGCGTGAGGCGGGTTGAACGGGCAAATTGCGTCGGGAGGGAGGGAGGGAGGGAGGGAGGGAGGGAGGGAGGGAGGGAGGGAGGGAGGGAGCCGTGCGTTTGCCGGCATCCGCGTCGCAAAAGAAAACCACGGCCGCCACCGAGAGCGTTCTTCCTCATCGCTTTCCATCCTCCCGCGACGCGGGCGGGCAAACGGGGGGCGGGGGGGAGGCCGGGAACGCCTTCCCAAAGCCGGTACGGACCGGCTCTGGGCCCCCCGGTCCGACTGGGGAGACATCTCACCGAGGGAGGCCCTCGAGGCTCTCGGGAGCGAGGCCGGACTTAGTGAGGTCCAGCGGAGGCGCGGCGGGCCAGCCGCGAACGCCCGCCCAGAGGCCCTCGGGCGGCTCGGCCCGAGCGAGTGCTCTCCGGGCTCGCGCGGGCGGACTCGGGAAGGTGGCGTCTCCGGGGCGGGGGGGGGGAGGGAGAGGGGTGAGTCGGCGTCTCGAGCATCGAGAGATCTCCGGCGGCTCCCGAATGCGGGCGGGCGGGCGGGCGGGCGGGCGGGCGTGTGTGCGTGAGTCGTGGGGGTGGGGGGTGGAGTGCCGGAGGGGGGTTGGGGGGTGGGAGGCCGAGAGCGGGGCGGTGGGGGGGTCGGAGGGTGGGGGCGGTGGGGGACCACGCGCCTCGGGCCCGGGGGGTGGGGTGCTGAGGTGGGCGGGGAGTTGGCAAACGTTCCGGGTGCCCTGGTGCGTGTGCGCGCGTGCCTGCGCGCGTGCGTGCGTCCGTTCGCGCGCGCGTCCCGGTGTGCGTGCCTGTGCGCGCGCGCGTCTGTGCGGGGGCGCGTCTTTGCGGGGGCGTGTGCGCGCGTGTCCGGGCGTGTGTGCCTGCGTGTGCGCGCGTGACTGCGGGCGTGCGCGTGCGCGTCTGCGGGCGTGCCCGTGTGCGTGCCCGCCTGCGTCTGTGGGGGCGCCTGCGCACGTGAGCGCGGGTCTGTGCGTGCGTCTGTGTGTGCGTCTGTGCGTGTCTGTATGGGTTTGAGTGCGCGTCTGCACGTGAGCGCGTGTCTGAGCGTGTGCGCCTGTGCCTGCGCCCGCGCGCGCCTGTGCCTGCGGGAGCGCGCGCGCGCTCAGGCGGACGGGCAGCCCCCCGTCGTCGCCCTCGGTCCGCCGAACGGGCGCCCCCTTGGCCGGATGGAGAGGCTTTTCTCCGCGCCCACGAGGGGAATCGCAACGGGAACCGTAAGGCCGCACGCCGGCGGCGCTAGCGCCGCCTGCCGACGAGGGCCGCCGCCGCCGATCCCCCCCCCCGGCCCGACCCCCAGCCCCCCAACTCGGCCCGCGGTGAGGGCCGGGGCCGTATTCGGCTGGAGGGGGGGGGACGGTAAGGCCGAGGGCAGCGTCGCCGTTCCCGCGTTGCACGCGTCGCCGTGCCGCGAGCGTCTCCCGGGAAGCCAGAGGAGCGAGGTGTGTGAAGCCCGTGCCGCGCGCGCGCGGACCCGACCGGGGTGTTCCGGGACGACCGACCGACCGACCGACCGGCCGACCGGCCGACCGGCCGGCCGACCGGCCGACCGTCGTCGTGGAAAGCTCACGGCGGACTGGACATCTGACGGGCCCCTCCCTGTCCGAGCCGACCTCCCGAGGTACGTAGGAGGGGAAGGGTACGGTAGGCTGGTTCGGCTGGAAGCCATCCCACCCCCGGGAGGCGTCGATCGACGGGGAGGCGGGACCGGGAAGGCACCGGTTTCAAATCGGACGATGGCTGAACCTTGGGCGACGGGTACGCGGACTCCTCCGTCTTCGCCCGAGTTCGCGACTCTCTGCGGGGGGAGCTTTCCGGGAAGCGGGTGACGGGCGCGCGTGCCGTCGTCCCGTGAAGGCGCGCTACTACCAAGAGGCTCCGAACGCGGGCCGTCCTCGGGGGGCGGTTTATTTTTTCTCAGTCGGGGGGGACCCCCGCCACAGGGAGAGAAACACCCGAGTTGGAACGGTGCTCGGGTGGGGAGTAGGGCGTGGCGGTGAAGACTGACGTTCGTCATCGTCGTCGTTTCCGTTTAGATAGAGAACTGACTGCGGCGCCGCTGCCGTCGCGTGCCGTCGAGCGGCTCGGGACTCGGAGCGGCCCTAGGGGAGAGAGTCGAGCCGCCCCACGGGCTTCCCAAGGAGGAGCCGGCGGATCCGAACCGCCGACGATCTCGGTCGGCAGCCGAGCTCCGAGCCGCCGCCGCCGCGCCGCCGGGGCTCCGTCTTTGCACTCGGTCTCCGGTACGCGGCGAGTTGGTTTCGCCCGAGGGGCGGAACGGCTCTCGAAGAGGAAAACCCGGTTTCAGAAAAGGAAGGAGACAGGCAGAGGGAGGGGGAGGGGGAGGGGGTGGGCGGGAGGGGTGGGGGAGGGGAGGGGGATGGGGGCAGGGGAGGCGAGGGGGAGGGGAGGGGGAGGGGTGCGGGAGGGGAGGCGGTGGGGGGAGGGACGGGGAGGGGGAGGGGGGAGGGGAGGGGAGACGAGGGGAGGGGAGGGGGAGGGGGACGGGGGAGGGGGGAGGGACGGGAGGGGGAGGGGGAGGGGAGGGGAGGGGAGGGGGGCGGGGAGGGGGACGGGGAGGGGGAGGGGATTGGAGGGGAGGGGGAGACAGGCATACCTGGACGCCGAGCCAGCCCGGTGACGGCGTTAGGTAGAAGAAGGACGGTAGGCGCCCACGCGCTCACGCCCGTGGCTGCAGATACGGACACGCAGGCGCGTGCACGCGCCCGTGCGCGGGCGGGCGGTACGCACGTGCCTGCCCGTGCGTACCCGCGCGGGTACACGCGCGTAGGCGGGGGCGCGCCCACACGGGCGCGTCCGTGCGCGTGCGTACGCCTAGGGGTGTGCACGCGCGGGCGCCCGCCTCTACGTACCTGCCCGAGGGCGCGCGCGCGCGCGCCCGCGCCTGCACGCGCCTGCACCTTCGCACGGGCACCTGCGCGCGGACCTGCCCGCGCCCCCGCCTCTGCGTGGGATCGGCGAGAGCCGAAAGCGGTACCGCCGCCGCCGCGTTTTCAAGACCCTTTGGCTCACGCGCCCCCCCACCCCCTTCCGGCCACCTTCGGGGGGAAAGCTCAGCTTCACGGACGGGCGGAGCGGATAGCCCTTCAGCTGCGCCTCCCTGAAATAGAACGGGAGGAGTCACGAGAGCCTTAGGAAACGGAGCGAGGCGACGAGAGGGTGCGTCGAAAGGCGGGCATCGAGAACTCCGGCCACAGGCGTTTTCCTTCTGTAGGGTGTAGAAAGCACCCCGCCGCACGCACCCGGCGTTAGGGAGCTGTCTCGAGGGCCGCGGTTTCTACTCCGCCGACTCCTTTCAGTTGAGACGGGGCGCCTCCGAGCGTGTGTGTGCGCGCGACCCGAAGGCGGTCGTCGAGGGACGACGGCACCCTCGGTCCGCCGAACCCCCGCGCCCTCGGACAGACGGGTGGAGAAGCTCTCCTCGACGTCACGGAGGCGGTCCCGACTGAAACCGGAGGGGCACGTGCCGGCGGCGCTAGGCCCGCCGCCGCCGAGGACCGCTGGCGCCACCCCCCCCACCGCCCACCACGCACCCCCAACCCCACCCCGCCTGCGCCCTTGCCGTGGGCCCCACGCTGGCGATATCCGGATCCAGTCCGACGTGGCCGCCGGCTGCCACCCGCCAGGCGGGGAAGAGGTTTGGAGGCGGCGGAGGCGGTGGGGGCGGCGGGGGGCGGCGGGGGTGTGGGCGGTGGGGGGCGGAGGAGGAGGAGGAGGAGGAGGAGGAGGAGGAGGAGGAGGACGGACGGACGGACGGAAGGACGGGAACGCGCCCGCGCGCGCGTGCGCCCGCACCGCAGAGTGCCCTCCGGAGACACGGACGGGCCCACGGAGC
>NW_026975121.1:102500-112500 GCF_030014295.1 Loxodonta africana
AGAGGCCGCTCCGGGAGAGCCCCCCCCACCGGCAGCTCACCGCCGGCGGGCGCGGGGCGGGGGACCACCACCGGGGAACCGGGAAGCGATACGCACTGGCGGGAGGCGCGGCCCCGAGCCAGCAGCCGGAGGGACGCGGCGAGGCCAGGGCAGGGCGGCGGCGGCGGGGGAGACGCGGGCACCGGGAAGGCGGCGGTGGCGGCGGCGGCGCGGAGGGGGATCGGACCCCCCCGCGGTCGCCGCCGCTCCCTGTCTCCTCCAGCCCACCGCCCACCCAGCGGGCAACCCTCACGCGCACGACGGCCACACGCCGCCCACCCGCCCGGCGCACACAGGGCCCGGGCCCGGGTCCGAGGGCGCGTCGCCAGGGGACACCACCGGCCGGGGAGGCCCGGTGGCGACGCCCAACGCGGCGAGGCCGGTTCGCGGTCCCAGACCGGGGACGGCGTGTGCGCGGGCCGGCCGGGCGGGGCAGGGTCGATCGACGTCGGCGAGGGAGGCGCTGCGGGGGCGGCCCCCGGCACGCCCATCCCCCCGGCCCAGGGGCACATCGCCGGGAAAGCTCCCGGGTGAGGAGGTGGGCCCGCACACCCGCGCACCGCTGGCGGCACGGGACGGGTGCGGGCGGGAGGCGGCACACAACGGCGCGGGGGCCGTCCGCCGGACGGACCCCCGGCCCCACCGCACCAGGCGCGCGACGGGAGGGCCGCACACTCACACGCACACACGGACGCGCGCGACCCCGGCGCCAGACGGCTGGCCCGGCGAAGGCCCTCCCCCGACTCGCAGGGGGGAGGCGCGGGCCGCGGCAGGCGAAGGGCGGCGCGCGGCCCCACCGCGGGGCCGGCGGACCTCTCCCTCCACACCGGGCGGGAAGGAGAGGGGGCTCTGCCTGCGAGCCACGGTCGGTGGCTTGCGCGCAAGGCGAGGGGCAGCGGCTGGGGGATCCGGCACCCCCAAGGCACCCTCGGAGATGACTAGAGAAGACTTTCTTCACCGAAGACGGGCCGTCCCCACCCATCGCCCCCCACGTTGGGCCCCCGCCAGGCGCCCGAGGGCGCCCCGGGGATGGGCGGGGGGGGGCCTGCGGTATTGGTAAGCACCAGCGGGGGGGTTAAGGCACAGTGGGCCTCTGCGGCCGGGAACGGAGCCTGCCGCCTCGTGCTCACGGCGGCTCTGCCTCACCCGGGGACGGCGCGTGCTCCCGGCTCCGTGCTGCGTCCACCCTCCACTCGGGCGAGGAGGGAACGGGTGGGGCACCGCAGCGGCGACCGAGGGCCTCGGAAAGTCACGCCTTTTGAGCCGTCCGTTTTTTTTTTTTTCCGTTTCTCTTTTAAAGCTTCTCCGCCTCATCCCGCCTCACCGGAGCCAGGCTCCGGCGAGCGCGCGGGGCCTCGCGGGTACGCGCCGCGCACACCCGAGGCTTGCCTGGGCACCTAAAGCCCAACACACCCCCCGGTCTCCCTCTGTAGAGGGGTCCGCGCTCTAGGGCGGCCCGCGGGGGGGAGGAGGTACGACAGAGCCTAACAACGGACCGCCGGGGCCCAGCCGCGGCTACGCAGCCTGGGCCCCCACCTCGCAAGGGCGACTTCCCTCGGCACCGGCGGAAGCAACACGCGGGCCCTCCTCCTTCCGCTCTCGCTTGCCTCACGCGGGTCTCGGCAGGCACCGGGGCGGGCACGCACGCGCGCACCCCTCTCTCACCCCCGCCTTCTCGGGATCAGGCACGGCACCCTCCCGCGAGGCGTGCGTGCTCTAAAGGTCTTACCCCGCTCGACCCCCCTTCTTTTTTTTTTTTTTTTCTCCACATCCTTTCTCTCCCTCTCGGCCGCACTCCTGTTTTTTATTTCTCTCGGCTCGAGGGGCGCACGCCCACACGCGTGAGCGGTGACCGGAAGGGTGGGCTGGGAACGGGGAAACGGCACCGCCACCCGGCCTCAGGCACCTGAGGGACGGCCTGGAGCGTTCCAGGGGCACCGCCAAAGGGCCACTCGAGGCGCACCGGCACCACCTGGGTGGGGCGCGCGGGTGCGTCGGACCAGAGAGCCCCCCCGCCGCGGGGGGCGGGGGAGGGCCCGACGCGAGGCAGAACACCAGGGCCACGAGCAGAGGCTGTCCTGCTCGGTCTCAGGACCCCGCCACCGCCGACGCTGGCCGCGAGGCCGCGAACGAGGGCAGATGAGCGAGGTCGGGCCGGATTCCGTGCCCCTGCCCCTCTGCGCACCACCGGCGGGTGGGGAGGAGGAGCGAGGGGCCCGCGCGCTGAGCGAGAAGAGCGGTCCCATTCGCCACGAATGTCCGTCCCTCGTCTTGGCGCGGCTCGGACCCGGCCCGGGAGAGCACGACAACACCACATCGATCGGGTCAGCCCAGGCACAAGCGAGGAGGAGAAGACCCCCCGCCTAAGGCTGCCAGGAGGCGGGCGAGGACAGCCCCGGAGAGGACCCGCTTCCTGCCTCGCCCGCCCCGGCTGCGGAAAGGTGGCCGCGAGGACCCCGCACACGGAGAACGCCTGACACGCGAGGCACGTGGGCCTGGGGGAGGGGGAGCGGGGCACACTCTGGCGAGCACCGCGGCCACCGCGGGTGCCTGCGACAAGGGGCACGCGGGTCAGAGGGCCCGCGGCGCCCGTGCCACGCCGCCCTCGGGCACTGGAGACCGGGGGGAGGCACCGCGGCTGGACATCTGGACGCGCGAGAGCCGGCGCACGGGCCCCAGGCGGGCGGCTCAAGCGGGGAGGAGCGGGGGAGGGCGTGGGCCGTCGGTGGACCGGCGTCTACGGACCCGTCCAGGTTTCCCATCTGCTCAGCGGGTGTCACCCAGCGAGGAGAGCGTGTCAGCACCAACCTGGTGGCCCAAATCGCCCGTTTTGGGCGAGAGAAAAGCCACGCCCCGCGGCGGGAGGGGCCCGCTCCCCACGGCGAGCCCCCGGAACTGCGGCCCGGCCATCGGTCCGTAGCGCGACCCCATGGCCCCCAGCGCCCCGCCCCCCCCCCCCCCGGAGCTCCCGGGATCCTCTGGTCGACCCGCGGGACGGGGTGACGGAGCTGGCCGGGGCCGCGCGGGCGCCCAGAGCCAGCCGCCTGCGCTGCGGCCAACGCGGGCCGGTCGGGGAACCCTCGGAGGGGGGACTTGGAAAAAATTCTCGGGCGGCGGGGCCCCTCCGAAGGTCCGGGCCCCGCGCGGGTCCGTGGCCGGGCCGGGGCGGGCCGGGGGCGGCAACCTCGGCCCGGGGACCCCCGGAGCGGGACTTTGAAAAAATTCTCCGACGGTCCGGACCCCACGCGGGACCGCGCCCGGGCCCGGGGCGCCCTCCGCGGGCCACCCCGGACCTACGCCGGAGGCCCCGGTGACGACCGGGCCGCGCGAAGGAAGGCGCGCGAACGGCCGGGGCGTGCCTTGTCCCGTTCTTCTGCCTGCGCCGTCTCGGTGCGGCCCGGTTCGGTCCAGCGCCGTCTAAAACACGGCACCCGGGAGCGCGGCGGCGGCGGCGGCGGCGGCGGCGGCGGCGGCGACGGCCACCGCCTCGGCCACATGAAGCTGCGGGCCCAATTCCGGAACGTGGCTCTGGCGCCGGCGCCCCACCGTGGCCGGGACGATCCCGCCGACGCCGCCGGCGTCCCGAGACGTCGCCTCGGCCAGCGCGGCCACAGCGCCTCCCATGTCGCCGGCGCCGGAGCTCCGGAGGAAAACGATGTCAAAGCGGCCGCCAGGTGGCGGCCGACAACCGGCGCGGGCGACAGCGGGACGGATCCGGATCGGCGGCCGGCGAGGGCGCGTCGCCGGGCGGCCGGACACCCGGTCCCGTCCCGGCTCCCCCCCCGCCCCCCTCCCCCGCCTCCCAGCGCCGCCGCCGAACACGTTTCTCGGCGCGGGGCGGCCGGAAGGCGTTGGGGCCGGCCACGGCGCGGGGTCGGTTGGGCCAAGGGGATCCACCCGGCCGGGCCCTTTCCCGCCTCGGCCAGGACGATCCTGCCGACGCCGCCGCCGGCGTCCGGGAACGTCGCCTCGGCCAGCGCGGCCACATCGCCTCCCGCGCGTGTCGCCGGCGCCGGAGCTCCGGGGGAAGACGATATCAAAGCGGCCGCCAGGTGGCGGCCGACAACCGGCGCGGAGTGCAGCGGGACGGATCCGGATCGGCGGCCGGCGAGGGCGCGTCGCCGGGCGGCCGGACGCCCGGCCCCGTCCCGGCTCCCCCCCGCCCCCCTCCCCCGCCTCCCAGCGCCGCCGCCGAACACGTTTCTCGGCGCGGGGCGGTCGGAAGACGGTGGGGCCGGCCACAGCGCGGGGTCGGTTGGGCCAAGGGGATCCGCCCGGCCGGGCCCTCCTCAGGTTCCGGAGGTGTGAGCAGGCTGTGTGGCTGGCTGCTTCTCCCTGACGGAACAGCAGTGGAACGACGGTACCAGCCCACTGCAGCAGCCGCTCTGGGAATGGTGCCTGAGGGCTCCCCGCGGGGCAGGGCCGGTAAACCCTCTCTGCCCCTGAAAGGTCTCTTCCTGCCGCTGCCCCTCAGTGCGTCGTCTAAGCCCGCCTTCGACGGTCAGGACTCCCCGCTCGTCGCAGACATACTCGTTCGCTTGTGTTTCCGGGTCTTTGTCGTCAAGAGAGCTAGGCGGAAGCGTCAGCCTATTCCACCACCTTGGCCCCATCTCCCAAAGTTCCGATCCAAGGGGGTCCGGCCCAGCCGGGCCATTTCGCCCCTCAGCCAGGAAGATCCCGTCTACCCCGCTGGAGCCCTGGAGCACCATGCCGGCCAGCCGGCGTGTCCCACTCGGGGGGGGCCCTGGGAGGGAGGGAGGGAGGGAGGGAGGGAGGGAGGGAGGGAGGGAGGGAGGGAGGGAGGGAGGGAGGGAGGACCCCGGGAGGACGCCGGGAGCCAGGCCGGGCTCGAGGAGACGGAGCGAAGGCCCCGGGCCGCCGTGGCCAGCGCGCGCCCGCCGGGACCGCTTCCCATCCCGTCGGCGCCGCAGAGCTCCGGAGGGGGACAGTATCGAAGCGGCCGCCGGGTGACGGCCGACGACCGGAGCGAAGGGCGGCGGGGGGGTGGAACCGGGTCCACCTGGGCCCCGGCCGGGGCTCGAGGGTGGCAGAGGGGACAGACTCCCCCGGGCCGCCGGGGAAACCTCTCGGGAGCGTCATGGGGCGCGCGCGCGCGCTCGCCCCCGAAAGGGCCGAACGGGGGGGGGCGCCCGAGGGGATGAGCGTCCACCGGGGGCGGGAGGGAGAAGAGAGCACGTCCCAAGCGTCGGACGGGCAGGTGTTCTCCGATCCGTATCCTTTGGACGGACGCGACAAACGGGACGGGATGAGACCGCCAGTCCCCGAAGTTTTCCTCCTCGTTCTTTGAGTGCCCGCGTGGCGCAGCAGGCAGACCGGGAGACGTTTTCCGCCGTCGTCCCTGTCGCCGAGCCAACGGTACGCGTGAGGCGGGTTGAACGGGCAAATTGCGTCGGGAGGGAGGGAGGGAGGGAGGGAGGGAGGGAGGGAGGGAGGGAGGGAGGGAGGGAGCCGTGCGTTTGCCGGCATCCGCGTCGCAAAAGAAAACCACGGCCGCCACCGAGAGCGTTCTTCCTCATCGCTTTCCATCCTCCCGCGACGCGGGCGGGCAAACGGGGGGCGGGGGGGAGGCCGGGAACGCCTTCCCAAAGCCGGTACGGACCGGCTCTGGGCCCCCCGGTCCGACTGGGGAGACATCTCACCGAGGGAGGCCCTCGAGGCTCTCGGGAGCGAGGCCGGACTTAGTGAGGTCCAGCGGAGGCGCGGCGGGCCAGCCGCGAACGCCCGCCCAGAGGCCCTCGGGCGGCTCGGCCCGAGCGAGTGCTCTCCGGGCTCGCGCGGGCGGACTCGGGAAGGTGGCGTCTCCGGGGCGGGGGGGGGGAGGGAGAGGGGTGAGTCGGCGTCTCGAGCATCGAGAGATCTCCGGCGGCTCCCGAATGCGGGCGGGCGGGCGGGCGGGCGGGCGGGCGTGTGTGCGTGAGTCGTGGGGGTGGGGGGTGGAGTGCCGGAGGGGGGTTGGGGGGTGGGAGGCCGAGAGCGGGGCGGTGGGGGGGTCGGAGGGTGGGGGCGGTGGGGGACCACGCGCCTCGGGCCCGGGGGGTGGGGTGCTGAGGTGGGCGGGGAGTTGGCAAACGTTCCGGGTGCCCTGGTGCGTGTGCGCGCGTGCCTGCGCGCGTGCGTGCGTCCGTTCGCGCGCGCGTCCCGGTGTGCGTGCCTGTGCGCGCGCGCGTCTGTGCGGGGGCGCGTCTTTGCGGGGGCGTGTGCGCGCGTGTCCGGGCGTGTGTGCCTGCGTGTGCGCGCGTGACTGCGGGCGTGCGCGTGCGCGTCTGCGGGCGTGCCCGTGTGCGTGCCCGCCTGCGTCTGTGGGGGCGCCTGCGCACGTGAGCGCGGGTCTGTGCGTGCGTCTGTGTGTGCGTCTGTGCGTGTCTGTATGGGTTTGAGTGCGCGTCTGCACGTGAGCGCGTGTCTGAGCGTGTGCGCCTGTGCCTGCGCCCGCGCGCGCCTGTGCCTGCGGGAGCGCGCGCGCGCTCAGGCGGACGGGCAGCCCCCCGTCGTCGCCCTCGGTCCGCCGAACGGGCGCCCCCTTGGCCGGATGGAGAGGCTTTTCTCCGCGCCCACGAGGGGAATCGCAACGGGAACCGTAAGGCCGCACGCCGGCGGCGCTAGCGCCGCCTGCCGACGAGGGCCGCCGCCGCCGATCCCCCCCCCCGGCCCGACCCCCAGCCCCCCAACTCGGCCCGCGGTGAGGGCCGGGGCCGTATTCGGCTGGAGGGGGGGGGACGGTAAGGCCGAGGGCAGCGTCGCCGTTCCCGCGTTGCACGCGTCGCCGTGCCGCGAGCGTCTCCCGGGAAGCCAGAGGAGCGAGGTGTGTGAAGCCCGTGCCGCGCGCGCGCGGACCCGACCGGGGTGTTCCGGGACGACCGACCGACCGACCGACCGGCCGACCGGCCGACCGGCCGGCCGACCGGCCGACCGTCGTCGTGGAAAGCTCACGGCGGACTGGACATCTGACGGGCCCCTCCCTGTCCGAGCCGACCTCCCGAGGTACGTAGGAGGGGAAGGGTACGGTAGGCTGGTTCGGCTGGAAGCCATCCCACCCCCGGGAGGCGTCGATCGACGGGGAGGCGGGACCGGGAAGGCACCGGTTTCAAATCGGACGATGGCTGAACCTTGGGCGACGGGTACGCGGACTCCTCCGTCTTCGCCCGAGTTCGCGACTCTCTGCGGGGGGAGCTTTCCGGGAAGCGGGTGACGGGCGCGCGTGCCGTCGTCCCGTGAAGGCGCGCTACTACCAAGAGGCTCCGAACGCGGGCCGTCCTCGGGGGGCGGTTTATTTTTTCTCAGTCGGGGGGGACCCCCGCCACAGGGAGAGAAACACCCGAGTTGGAACGGTGCTCGGGTGGGGAGTAGGGCGTGGCGGTGAAGACTGACGTTCGTCATCGTCGTCGTTTCCGTTTAGATAGAGAACTGACTGCGGCGCCGCTGCCGTCGCGTGCCGTCGAGCGGCTCGGGACTCGGAGCGGCCCTAGGGGAGAGAGTCGAGCCGCCCCACGGGCTTCCCAAGGAGGAGCCGGCGGATCCGAACCGCCGACGATCTCGGTCGGCAGCCGAGCTCCGAGCCGCCGCCGCCGCGCCGCCGGGGCTCCGTCTTTGCACTCGGTCTCCGGTACGCGGCGAGTTGGTTTCGCCCGAGGGGCGGAACGGCTCTCGAAGAGGAAAACCCGGTTTCAGAAAAGGAAGGAGACAGGCAGAGGGAGGGGGAGGGGGAGGGGGTGGGCGGGAGGGGTGGGGGAGGGGAGGGGGATGGGGGCAGGGGAGGCGAGGGGGAGGGGAGGGGGAGGGGTGCGGGAGGGGAGGCGGTGGGGGGAGGGACGGGGAGGGGGAGGGGGGAGGGGAGGGGAGACGAGGGGAGGGGAGGGGGAGGGGGACGGGGGAGGGGGGAGGGACGGGAGGGGGAGGGGGAGGGGAGGGGAGGGGAGGGGGGCGGGGAGGGGGACGGGGAGGGGGAGGGGATTGGAGGGGAGGGGGAGACAGGCATACCTGGACGCCGAGCCAGCCCGGTGACGGCGTTAGGTAGAAGAAGGACGGTAGGCGCCCACGCGCTCACGCCCGTGGCTGCAGATACGGACACGCAGGCGCGTGCACGCGCCCGTGCGCGGGCGGGCGGTACGCACGTGCCTGCCCGTGCGTACCCGCGCGGGTACACGCGCGTAGGCGGGGGCGCGCCCACACGGGCGCGTCCGTGCGCGTGCGTACGCCTAGGGGTGTGCACGCGCGGGCGCCCGCCTCTACGTACCTGCCCGAGGGCGCGCGCGCGCGCGCCCGCGCCTGCACGCGCCTGCACCTTCGCACGGGCACCTGCGCGCGGACCTGCCCGCGCCCCCGCCTCTGCGTGGGATCGGCGAGAGCCGAAAGCGGTACCGCCGCCGCCGCGTTTTCAAGACCCTTTGGCTCACGCGCCCCCCCACCCCCTTCCGGCCACCTTCGGGGGGAAAGCTCAGCTTCACGGACGGGCGGAGCGGATAGCCCTTCAGCTGCGCCTCCCTGAAATAGAACGGGAGGAGTCACGAGAGCCTTAGGAAACGGAGCGAGGCGACGAGAGGGTGCGTCGAAAGGCGGGCATCGAGAACTCCGGCCACAGGCGTTTTCCTTCTGTAGGGTGTAGAAAGCACCCCGCCGCACGCACCCGGCGTTAGGGAGCTGTCTCGAGGGCCGCGGTTTCTACTCCGCCGACTCCTTTCAGTTGAGACGGGGCGCCTCCGAGCGTGTGTGTGCGCGCGACCCGAAGGCGGTCGTCGAGGGACGACGGCACCCTCGGTCCGCCGAACCCCCGCGCCCTCGGACAGACGGGTGGAGAAGCTCTCCTCGACGTCACGGAGGCGGTCCCGACTGAAACCGGAGGGGCACGTGCCGGCGGCGCTAGGCCCGCCGCCGCCGAGGACCGCTGGCGCCACCCCCCCCACCGCCCACCACGCACCCCCAACCCCACCCCGCCTGCGCCCTTGCCGTGGGCCCCACGCTGGCGATATCCGGATCCAGTCCGACGTGGCCGCCGGCTGCCACCCGCCAGGCGGGGAAGAGGTTTGGAGGCGGCGGAGGCGGTGGGGGCGGCGGGGGGCGGCGGGGGTGTGGGCGGTGGGGGGCGGAGGAGGAGGAGGAGGAGGAGGAGGAGGAGGAGGAGGAGGACGGACGGACGGACGGAAGGACGGGAACGCGCCCGCGCGCGCGTGCGCCCGCACCGCAGAGTGCCCTCCGGAGACACGGACGGGCCCACGGAGCACACGGAAACACGGAGATGGACGCGAGGGGGCGCGCGCGCGCGCGCAGCAGACACAACCCCGGGACGCCCGGGAGACACAGAGGTAGGCGCGGGCAGGCAGAACACGCGGGAACGCGGACGCGCGGCACCCACGGACACGGTCCGCTCGCGCACGCGCACGGGGGCCCGGACGCACGGCGACTCGCACGGACGGCGCGGCCGAAACACGGGAAGGTACGCCTCAGGGGCACACGCCCGCGGACCCCCCCGACAGAAGCCCGCCCGCGGCCAACCCCCGCCGCCCCCCCCGAAGCGGGACGCCCACCCGCGCGGACGGAGGGAGGGGCGCGACGGGGCGGACGGCCGCGCCGCAGCGCTTCGGAGGACACGGCGCCCCCGCCACACACGCGCGACGCGATAGACGCGTCGCGCGCGAGACGGGGGCACGGGCACGAGGTACGTACGCCCGACCGCGCGACTCGCGCGCCCGCCGGCCGCGCGCCCGCGCGGCATCCCGAAGAGGGCGCGCCGCACTCGGACGGACGGGGCCGCGCGCGCGCGCGCGCACCGGAGAGGCCACGCGCGCACCCGCGCGGACACGTACGCGCACGCAGCGGCGGCGGCGGCGGCGGCGGCGGCGGCGCCCTCCGGCGACACGGACGCACGCCCGGGGCACGCGGAAACGCGGAGACGCACGCGCACAGCAGACGCACGCACGGGACGCTCGGGAGACGCGGAGGTAGA